>NW_016808811.1:1982986-1993330 GCF_001698545.2 Rhinopithecus bieti
TTTTTTGGTAAATCACACTTTTCAAATATCACAACACAGTCACTAAATTTGCTCTAAATGGAATACCATTGGTTGCTAAAATGATCTAACTACCATGATAAATAACAAAGTGGATTCAGACACGATGTTTTCTAATTCTCACTGGAAACAGAATATAGCAAGTACAGATACATTCCATGAATATGTGAATATTAGAAACAACAGCTCACATTTAGATGGGATTTGTCATTGTTTAAGTGAACTACTATAATAAAATTTAATATCTGTGACTAAAATACATCATCACCATGACCACTGAAGATAAAGATACATGATTTTAATAATGTAACTTCCCTTGAAGGTAGTAAAATAATATATGCAAAGTTCTTTTAGTTTTCCATATATCTTACTTAAATTTAGATAAACGATTCCATGATTATGCATGTGTAAACAAAAACTATTTCATATTCACTGATACTTAACTTTCTATTTAATAAAATACCGCAGGGTATCGACTATGATTTCAAGGTGTTTCCCCTTTCAAATTTATGCTCAGTTAATTGACATTGTAACAGTATTAAGAGGTGGGACCTTTAAGACATGATTAGGCCATTACTGTTGCAATTGCATTATCCATTCTTGCTCTCACTCTCTCTGCCCTTCCACCTTCACCATGTGATGATGCAGCAAGAATGTCTCCACCAGATTCCAGCACTTTGTATTGGACTTCCCTTTCTCCAGAATTGTGAGCCAACACATTTCTGCTCATTTTAAATTACCCAGTCTGTGGTATACTGTAACCGAATGACAAAATGGACTAAGAAAGAATGCTATCATTAGTTTACAAAGAAGCAGCAGCCATTATATAAAGGTTCATAAAGTTTTTTTTTCACAAATTACTCTTATAATGAGCTATTCATGTTACTGATTTAGTACTAGACCACAATCATTGTACATATCTCTGAAGATCTATATAACTATTATTTCATTCTATTTCACATAGAAAGCATAACACATATGAATGTGCTATACAGTCAGGATACTTATCAAATACTTTCAAAACTTTAGAGATTAAAACAGTAATAACTGTCTTGTGATGAGTTAATGTACAGCTTGCACACAGTGGATGGCCAATATCTCCTACAGAAAAAAATTTGAAAAGTACATCTTCATTTAATAAACCTGTACAGATGTTTTATGTTCACTGTAATCCTATTCTAAATATGTTATTGACCAATCAAAGAAAATAGTTGAGAGAGCTGCATAAAATTTGAGTCAAAACATTCACAAAGCATTTTGAGTATTGTTATCACTATAACATAGAGAGGTAAAGTAATTGTATAAAAGGGGCATTTAAGCTACTTTTTAGAGCCAATCTGTTTATAAACCTCTAAAATACTTGTTAAAATTTGGAAACAAAGCTATGTATAAGTTATTACAGATATGTACTTTGTCTCTATGAAGACGTTTCTGGGCCAAAACAGACCTAACAAAAATATTTGTTATCACTATATGCTGCTCATGTTTCTACTGGAATTTACTCTAACGAATTAGTCTAGTCTTCTTTTACATTTTACCTTTTAATTTAATCCCACATGATTGGAATTCTATAATGGATTCAGGCTACTGCTGTTATAATGTTGAAAACATTTCAGGACAAACAGAAAACAATTAGACATAATAAAACTTAAAAAGAACCAATGAATGGATAGGGCACAGTGGCTCATGGCTGTAATTCCAGCACTTTGGGAGGTCAAGGTGGGTGGATCGCCTGAGATCAGGAGTTCAAGACCATCCTGGCCAACATGGTGAAACCCTATCTCTACCAAAAACCACAAAAATTAGCTGAGCGTGGCTGTATGACCCTGTAGTCCCAGGTACCAGGGAGGCTGAGATTAAAGAATCACTTGAACCCAGGAGGCAGAGGTTGCAGTGAACCAAGATAATGCCATTGCACTCCAGCCTGGGCCACAGAGTGAAGCCCTGTCTCACATTAAAAAAAAAAAAAAAGTCAATGAAGACAACTGCTCTGACCAAATACACCTATGTGGAGACACTCTAGTAGAATACAGGGTGATAAACTATTATTTTCTCTTTATCTCTGCTACTACTGCTTTCCTTGAGATAATTATCAGTTTTTTCCTTTATAAATGTGAAAGCATCTTTCTGACCCCCCTTATTTCCTTCCTCCTACAAGAGAGACTTTATTATTATTATTATTTTAAATCTGCATGCTCAGAGGTCTCTCGGGCAACTGCTGCTAAAAAGATTCCACTGATTAATCGAGGCTTGCTGTTAATACTGATAAAATTTTTAGACTCCTTAAAAAGAAGACTAAGTCTATTTATAATTTCATTGCAGCCATTCACACTTTGCTAAAAGTATAATACATAACATGCAGGTCCTTAAACACAGGAGTGTGCTCTCTTGCCTCTTTGCCTTTGAACACATGATTTATTTTATCTATAATGTACTTCTACACATGCAATATATTTTAGATCCAGTATCACTTCCTCAATTTTGATTCACTTTTTTTTTTTTTTTTTTGAGACGGAGTCTTGCTCTGTCGCCCAGGCTGGAGTGCAGTGGCCAGATCTCAGCTCACTGCAAGCTCCACCTCCCGGGTTCACGCCATTCTCCTGCCTCAGCCTCCCGAGTAGCTGGGACCACAGGCGCCCACCACCTCGCCCGGCTAATTTTTTGTATTTTAGTAGAGACGGGGTTTCACCGTGTTAGCCAGGATGGTCTCGATCTCCTGACCTCGTGATCCGCCCGTCTCGGCCTCCCAAAGTGTTGGGATTACAGGCTTGAGCCACCGCGCCCGGCTGATTCACTTAATCATACAACACAGGTTAGATTTGATGCCTCTCTTCTATGTTACCAAATAATACTGTATATACCTCTGTCACGATACCTATAACAACAGGTTGGATGCCTTTTGTGTGTATGTATGTGTGTCAGTTTCTGTGAACATGTGAGGCTACAGTACATTGAAAGGTGTGGACCTGCAAAGATGAAAGCAGGTAGATATAGCTTCTTGACTGTGAACTTAATTAAGCTATTCCCAGGCACAGTGACTGAATCTCAATATCCCAAACAGAACTATAATGCCTCAAAATGTCATTATAAGAACTGGTTCTTATCTAGAGTTTGGAAGGAGAAGATGGCAGTGACCATAAATTGGTTTAAAATAAGAGGAAAAGACAGAGTTGAGAGGGGGAAAATAAAATAATAAAATACTTCCTTTCTGTATGTACCTGCAAGGAAAACCAAAAATTACAACATAGATACAAAATTCTATGTTGCAAAAAAAAACGGGCAAAGTCAATAATAGGAATAAGAATTTATTCCAGATAAAATACACTTAAACTTCTATCTATTAGGACTTTAAAATAAATATGCTTAAGCTACTCCAAAATACAAAGGCAGAAATGGACTTCCTTAAACTAAGTAAGCAATTATAACACACCAAAAGTGTAGAAGTGAAGAATAGACGAATCAGAAAAATAGCTGGATTTTGCACATTTGAAAAGAAAGATGTTACATTTTCTTTGAAATTATATTTCTATATTATATTTTCTTTTGAATTGTCTCATAAGTGCTGGGTCGATAAGCAAAAATAAACTTTTAGAAAGCTCATAGTAAAAGTACAAAATGTCAAGCATTAGAAATAAATAACTTCCACAGGGCAGTTTATTAACAAAGAAAATAATAACTAGATTGATAACACACCTGCCTGCTACAAAAGAGGCCAGCAGATATTTAAAGTATTAAGGAAACATAACTATCAACCCAGAAATTTTACACCCTGCCAAATCATCTGTCACTCAAGAGTAACGGCAAAATAAAGATATGTCCAGACAGATACAGACTAAAATAGTTTGCGACAGTGATATCCTTTTTAACTACAAAATGTGCTTTATCCAAAAGTGAACACAGAGAGAAAATTACAATGGAAGAAATTACGACTATAGATACTAATGTTACAGAAAATATAATTAAGTATTGATTATTAAACATATTTTTGTAAATAAGGGAAAATTAGCAAAAGAAAAAACAGTAAGTACTTAAAGCATGCAAATATTTTATGTTTGAAAAAATAAAATTATTGAATAACATTATACTTGGGAAATTTCATTACTGATAACCACTATAGACTAAGTTAATGGTAATCACAAAAGAAACAGTTATATGATGCAAAGAAGATATAAAAGAGAGAGGAATTAAATATAGAAAACAATCTATCTAACAGAAAGCAAGGGAAAAATGAAAACATCGTAAAGAAATCAAAGTGTGTGGCAGATACCGGCTACTTTTAACCAAACCTTTTCTGTGTTCCTCCTAACCACACAGCTGGCTATTTTAACAAGCAATTTTCCCAAATACAGTATCTAACACATATTATTAGACAAGGCCATATGAGCAAAAACAGAAAGACAACAGAAACAGAGTGACAGGGCTCTATATACCAACTTAACAAACACTATGCTATGCTTACTATGTTATTATTTTCTAGGAGACAAAAACTGTATAAGATCTAGGAATAAACTTAACTAAAGATGTGAAAACTATTTTCGAAAACATTAAACCACGTTACTGAAGGATTTAAAGTATGTTTGAAAATATATGAGGGAGTGCTTTCACAAATCAGTGGAGATCATTGACATTAGTTAAATACATAGTACTCCAAAAACAGAAAACAAATGAAATCAGGTAATTACCTCATATTATATACAAAAATAATCTCATGTAAACACCTAAATATGAAAATCAAAATTTACATTTGAAAGAAAATAAAAATTTAAGGTAAAAAGGGTTTTTTTTTTTTTTTTTAGATATGAAAAGCACAGACTACAAAGGAAAACATTGCTATGTCACATTACACAAAATCAAAAAATTCTGCTTAACTAAAGATGCTACTGAAACAGTAAAAAGATAAGCTACATTCTGAGAGAATATATCTGCAATGCATTTAATCAATTAGTGACCAACTGATTTGTAAATTTTCTACAGTTCAATGAAAGTAAAATATTCTAATAGAAACAGTCAACATATGTGAATAAGAAATATGCATTAGAACAAAACAGAATGTCCAATATTTGAAATTTCAACCTCACTAGTCAAGAAAACGCAAACTAAACCACAATAAAATATACCATACTCAAGAGACTGCCAAAAAATTATATGTTGGTGACAACACGGAGAAATATGAACACTCGTACCATGTTGGTATAAGTGTCAATCACTTTGGAAAGCAATTTGACGGTATCTGGAAATGTTACAATGCTTTTATATAAAAATTGCACTCCTAAAATACATTTAACACAATTACTAATGAGGCATGAAAAAATGCATTTGACACATAACAGCATAAAATTAGAAACAACCAAAATATTTACAAAAAGCGAATGGATAAAGAAATTGTAATAGAGTCATAGTGCAGTATGCTTTATAGGAAATGAAATGAACTTAGAACTGAAGATATCAAGATACATGAATCTCTAGGATATAATGTTGATCCAGAAAAGGTGGATCATGAATGATATACACAGAATCATTGACATAATTTTTTTAAAAAAACGTACATAAGCTTCATATGTATAGAAATACAGGCTTCATATGTACAGAAATATAAATACATGCATATAAATGACAAAGTAAGTACAGTGGTTCCTCTAAGAGTGGAAAAAGTGGGAGACACAACCCAAGCAAAATAAGAACTCTCAACTTAAATTTTATGTCAAAAAATACTGAAGCAAATTTGGGAAAAGATTAAAGTTTTATAAAGTTAATAGATATAGTCACAAGAGGCTTTCATGAATTATTTCCTTTATATTTTAAATATTTCACAATTTCTAATGTAATGAATAAAGTATAATATATTTAATATAAACTGTGAGCAAGTAGTAGGAAGATTGAAATTTTATCTCTTCTAATTGCGGCATTTGCCTTTTTTTACAGATTTTCTCTGCAGCATCTGTTTATGTAACAAATAGGACTAAAAAGTAGGCCTTGTACAAAATATAAAGGAGAACAAAGAAGAATGCATAATCAAGACCTAAATAAACAAATCTGGGCTGAATGGAGGAACTGGCTTCCTAGAAAAGAATACCAACCTGTTGAGATGATCACAAGATGACACAGAAACTTAAAATAGAGGAAAGATGTAAAGGAAACTTTAAAGCTACGAAACTATGAGAATGATTTTCTGCAGAAATATAGAATTATAGTAAAAATAGTAGAAAGGAAGCCCAGAAAATGAACAAAGATTATGTGTTGATTACCTCACAGCCTTTGTGGGTCAGGGAAGTAGGTGTGGCTCAACCCTTGCTCTGTGTCTGTCACAAGGTGGGAAGCTGTCTCATCCCAACGTTCGAATATGTATGGATACAACTAGTAAACTCACTCACGTGACTACTAGTAGGATTCAAATTTCTTAGGGATGTTGGACTGAGTGCTTCACTTACTCTTGGGCTGTTGGCCAGAGGCCATTCCCAGTGGGTCTGTCAATAGGACAGCTCTCAGCATGAGCTGATTTCCATCAATATGAGCAAGCCAGAAAGCAAAAAAGACAAACAAGATGGAAGCCAGTGGCTTCTGTAACCCACTGTTGGGAGTCATATCCCATTACTTTATTTATAATCTATTCTCCAGAAGCAACTTAATAATAGCCATAGTCAACAGACAAAGTGAGAGATTACATTGTAAATGCCAAGAAGTGGGAATTACTGTGAGACATTTTAGTGTCTAGTCACTACAGGTGTTATATTTATTTCAGATTGTTTCTTTCAAGAAATAAAGTATCACTAAGTCAAGATAATGTATATTCCCTCTCCTGGTACTTATTTCCTGCTCTCATTCTCCCTTTGTCCTCAGTGATAAGCACTGTAGTCAACTTGCTATCTCAAGTTCATGTTTTAAAATTATACCACTTATGTGTATCCATAAGTAGAATATATTTTTCCATTGTTTTACATAAGTGATATCATATTATATATAATACTCCATAACGCATCTTGTTCACTCTCTATTTTGAGGTCTATCCATTTTCTTTGTATTCACTTTAACAATTTTAGTTCTCCATTAAATTAAAAAAGTACAATGTATCTATTCCCCTTTTGATGGACATCTGAGTTGCTTCCAACCTTTACTATTAGACACATATTGCAGTAAAGATGCATTTTATTTCCTTGTACTTGTATGGGAAGGTTTCTCCAAGTTGTATATCCATAAGTGGAACTGCTTCCCCAAATTGCTCTGCAAGCTGAGTCTTTATATTTTTCATAAAAATCTTTGCTCTGTCTGGGGTATTTCTTGGCTTAACTCTGAACAGGAGTGGGATGATTTTCTATTCAGGCTGTTAGTTTCCTCATTTTTCACAAGAGCATGTCAACCTCAGCTGTACTCTCTATTAAGGCTAAAGGGAATTACCTGACAAAAGCCATATGTCAGACTCCTGTCAGAGAGAAAGAATTCAAAGTCGCATCTAGCTAAGGTTTATAAAATGCTCAGAAGAGAAAACAGCAGTTACGCAAGATTACTTGGAAAATACTCAGATTATCCATTCTTCCTGACACTCTAAATATGGATTAAAATAAATTAGCAGAGGACTAACTTATATTAAATTGGTTCCCAGCCCAGAGCCTTATGACTCAGTATCATCCACAGACCAGCAGCATCATCGTCACATGGGAGCTTTTTGTAAGTGAGATTATCTTGCTCTACCTCGATCTTTGAAGGCGTGTCTTAGTTTAACAGAGGTTTTATTTGTAAAGATTGAGGAGCACAGTTTTAGAGAATTACTTCTTCTCATTTTGTTGTTTCTGTTTGGGTTGCATCTGCCTTTATTGAAACAGATGAAACTCATTATCATGGGTACAGTAAAAGTCATGTTCAGGTCACTCACCATCATATCAAATAAACTCTTAATGAGGATTTTCCAGAAAAAAAAACTGCCTAATCAACATGTCAGAGAGTTGTGCTTTTACTGAATAACAATTCCATTTTCATGTTTGAAATACTGTGAAATAGGTAATTGACCAGATTTTCTTTCTTTTCTGGCTAATTACCCAAAACGGGACCAGTTCACAGTAGGTGTATAGGCATTAATAGTAGACACCTTGAACTGGTCTCACAGCTGGCTCCGTTTTATGTCCCAATATTTATTGTTCTCATTATTTCCATGGATTTGAATTCATACTTATATTTACCATTGTGACCACTTTAACTGCCATTTGACACTAGAGAACAAGGAGGCAGAACACTAGTTAGGTGAAAATTATACCAACTATAAAAGTAGATCATAGTTCTGATCACTCAATTTTCTACCTTAATGCCATTCCACAAGATAATAATGCCTAAAGAAAACAAATCCAAAAACACCTCTGACTGATTACGTTTCATATTAGGCTTAACAGTAATAGTTAAAAACTTACATTAAGTATTTTGGAAAACAAAACATTTTTGGAATTCTAACAAAATGCTTACATATAATTTAGATGCCAACACTATGAGAAAATGCTCCACATGGCAACAATTGGTATAATCACAAAGGATAAGTCTCCCTGCACCTGGCACCACCACCTAATTGACATTCTCAGAATCTTTCTGGTGTCTAAGTTCCTTCAAAATGTATCTTTGAATGTTTATTCTTTCATCAGTCATGAATGAAATGTAGCCGAAGTGTACTAGTCTTAAAATCATTGTTGATGTGAATAAAAATTGGCTATGATACCTATTAGCAGTGCGACATTGTGAAAAATACTTATCTGTCCCAGAGTTTTCATTTCTATAGAAGGCAGTAACAGTAGCTACTTCACATATGTGTTGAGAAAACTGAAACCCATTTCTACATAAAACAGACTGGACAGAGACTAGTAATAACAGGTGCCAGTTTGTCTTGCTATTAATGAGCCAGGCATTATTTTGTCGATAGATCCAAAAACGATAAAGGTAGAGAACATCTAGAAAATGTTGTTCAAGCTATAAAGCTAATAGCTGTAGATCAGTCCTTAATTTAACTGATATCTTAGGGTTGGATGTATAGATTATTTCTTATTTTCCATTAAGTAATGCTAAGCATATAGTATATATGCTATATACATATCATTATGTGCTCTGTTTATTATTTTCTTCCACAGAATACACTTCCAGAAATAAAACCACTGGATTGAAGGATAGGTCTGTTTTATGTTTCTGATATTCACTGTCAAATTGCCCTCCCAAAAATGTCTATTTTTACTTTCAGTGTATGAATGCATTTAGTCGTAATCCTAAATTAGAATTGGTATAGAGTGCAATTAAATAATAACGCACATAAATCCTTTAAAGATGTTTAGAGCAGAACATTAACTTACAACCAACACAGCTTAGCATTCCTCTCACCTCGATAAACTTTAGACAGGTTTCTTCCTGACTATAGTCTTCTAATCTCCCTTTCCTTAGAGCATTTACTTTAGAAAGCTGCAACTGCAAATGTATTCTCTGCCACTTTGAGATGTAAATAGTCTTCCAGGCTCTCGTCATTTTTATAACCCAGTAATGTCTTTCTCAGGGCCTGGGAGCTCTCCATTTGAAATGTAACCATCAAGAAACAGGGTCTCTATCTCCCAGTCTCTATGAGAGGGTAGTAGCCTAACTTCAATAAGCACCAATCAATAAACACAGATGGCCTAGTCACGTTAACCAGTATCTCCCCTATCATCCTCCAATTTTCTACTAGCTCACTCCAGCTTTAAAAACTCTCCTGTTTTCATTTTTAACAGAGTTGAGTTCAATCACTCTCTCCTATTGGAATAGTCTTGATCTCTAGTGCAACAGTCTTAAATCAGTCTTCTTTGCCTCCTTTATTCTATCTGGAGCCATTTTTCTTTGACACTTACCATCTTGTTTGAAGGCATCTGAGGAATGATAAAGATTGATGGGAGAATAATAATGCTGAGCTGCCCCTCGCCAGCTAGGTGAAGAAGCACTCAGTGTTCCCAATGGAGGGCTGCTGTATCGTGGTCTGGTTTTGGAACCAAAGAGAGATGAAGATGAACTCTTCTTAATTCTTAACAAAGTGGCATGTGAAGTGGAGAGACCAGGAAGAGCTTTTGAATATTCTGTAAGAGAAAAAATACAGTAAAATGTGAATTTTGAGGAAAATGTTTTATTCTTATGGAAATTGTTTCTTTTGAAGACATTACTGAAAACCTTTGGAGCTGCAAGCAAATTCAGATTACAGTGTGAGTGTGAAAAACGTTACTTTAATATTTTTTAGTATTTTCTGAAAATTCTACTAGTTGTAATATTGAGGAGGGGTGGGGAGGGAAGAGGGGAGGGAAGAGGGAAGCGAAGAGGGGAGGGAAGGGAAGAGGGAAGGGA
>NW_016808811.1:1993830-1995488 GCF_001698545.2 Rhinopithecus bieti
AGGGGAGAAGGGAGGAGAGGGGAGAAGGGAGGAGAGGGGAGAAGGGAGGATAAGGGAGAAGGGAGGATAAGGGAGAAGGGAGGAGAGGGGAGAAGGGAGGAGAGAGGGGAACGGAGGGGGGGAACAGAGGGGAGGGGAGGAGAGGAGAGGAAAATGATGGGGAAGGGAAGGAAGAATGCAAGGAGAGAGAGACGGGTAAGTAGGAAAAAAGGGAAGACAGTCAAAAGCCCAAGCACAATACTTTGTCAGGAAAATTTGTAAACTAACTTTTAAAAGTTTACCTTAATATTACAATAGCCATTCACATAGATCAGTTCTTTATTATTAAGATGCAGTGAGGAAACCAACATTTCACTTATATTCTACAAATACGGACAGGAACTTCATTCACTAAAATTTATTATGTAGTAGGAGATGTGTTCCGTGTAGCACATGTGTTTTGACTAGGCTCTAAGTAATACCTCATGTTCTTGAAAAGTACTCAAATTCACTATGGAATATAAAAAAAAATGGATTGAAATTCATTTTCTAAGTTTTATTATCGAATGTATACCGATTAATACTATTAAGTGGGAAAACGATGAAATTCTCTTTTTTATTGAGAAATTTCCATATTTTAATTCCCAAGGTGTTTGGTTACAAAAGTTGAGCATCCTGCCTGAAATGGATTGAACTAACTTTCCTTTATGTCCACAAGAAACAGTAAGTTTACTATATAGGTCAAATTTTAAAAAGTACAAATTAATTATGATGAACTCTGAAGAGAAATAAGTAACTGGAAATTTTTTCTATGTCCAGTATAATTTAAGCCGGACAATTCACTGATCTTGGAAATACTTTTAAGACAGGCAGTTTGCGGCCAGGCACAGCGGCTCATGCCTTTAATCCCAGCAGTTAATCTCATGCCTTTAAATCCCACCTTTAAATTTAATCATTGCTAACTAAATCATTGCCTCCAGGACATTCGTGTTGATGTTAAGATTCTGCAAACTTAAGGGAGATGCAGGTTCATCAGAGAGATTATGAAATGGTAACCAAATAGATGGTTACTGAAACTGAGAATAGATAAGCTTGCCAAGGAGGCCATGATGAGAGAATTACTTGAGCTAGGAGTTTAAAACCAGCAAAGGCCTCGATTTCCTGACCTTGTGATTCACCCGTCTCGGCCTCCCAAAGTGCTGGGATTACAGGCTTGAGCCACTGGCACAAACAAATGGAAGAACATACCATCCTCATGGATAGGAAGAATCAGTATCGTGAAAATGGCCATACTGCCCAAGATTATTTATACATTCAATGCCATCCCCATCAAGCTACCAATGACTTTCTTCACAGAATTGGAAAAAACTGCTTTAAAGTTCATATGGAACCGAAAAAGAGCCCGCATTGCCAAGACAATCCTAAGTCAAAAGGACAAAGCTGGAGGTGTCACGCTACCTGAATTCAAACTATACTACAAGGCTACAGTAACCAAAACAGCATGGTACTGGTACCAAAACAGAGATATAGACCAATGGAACAGAACAGAGTCCTCAGAAATAATACCACACATCTACAGCCATCTGATCTTTGACAAACCTGAGAAAAACAAGAAATGGGGAAAGGATTCCCTATTTAATAAATGGTGCTGGGAAAATTGGCTAGCCATAAGTAGAAAG
>NW_016808811.1:1996449-2017361 GCF_001698545.2 Rhinopithecus bieti
GGGAGTTATACATGATATAAATGATGAATTGATGGGTGCTGACGAGATGATGGGAGCAGCACACCAAAATGGCATAAGTATACATATGTAACAAACCTGCACATTATGCACATGTACCCTAGAACTTAAAGTATAATAAAATAAAAAATAAAAATAAATAAAACCAGCAAAGGCAATAAAGTAAGACCCCATCTACAAAAAAAGTACAAAAACTTAGGCACATGTAGCAGCACATGCCTGTAGCTTCAGCTGTTGGGGAAGCTGAGCTGAGAGGATTGCTTGAGCCTAGGAGGTTTACGCTGCAGTGAGCCATGATCACGCCACTGTACTCCAGATTGGGAAACAGGGCAAGAGGCTATCTCAAAAAAAGAAAAGAAAAAAACAAAAGGAATCAGATAGTTTTGTTCAGAGTATCTGGCCTTTAAATTTAATCATTGCTAACTAAATTTTTGATTTAAAAAATGTATAACGGTCAGTAAGCTTTCTCATAATTAAAATTATTTAGACTAATTATGCTGTCTTATAGAGATATTTTAGAATGCAAAAAGCATTTTTCTGTGATTTGAAAATAACACTTCAGGTGTTAAGCATCGAATTAAGTTTAACATTTTCTGTTCTGTGAAAATGTAAATATGATTTCTCTGAAACTCAAGAAAGTATATTTTTAGATGTTTTCCACACTTAAAATGAACATGATATGTATAGGCCAAGCCCATCAGGAGTTAAGAGATTCATGTCGTTCAGTCTTTGCTGTTCAACCACAAGTCTGACGAAGGTGGATCAATTTTAACTGAAAAGAACTAACCTCTCTTGGGCAAACTATATGTGCACACATTATGGGTAGACATAAAATCTCCTTTAAAACAGGGAATTAAATGCAAGTTTTGGCACCTAGAGGTGTAAGGTAATGAAAAGTGAATGAGTTTTCCTTTAAGGTAGTTTGTAGTTGTAGTCTCTGAACCTATTCATTTCTCAGGGCAATCTGTTGCTTTGTGTTTTAACTGTCTGCCCTGCTCATTTATAAAGAAAAAAAAAAAAAAAAAGCAACTATGCCAGACTGGTGTTAAACATTACAGTGAAGTATGATACTGTGTTTTATAGTTCTTAAAGCCAGATAAGGATAATCAATGAAAAACCTGAAAAATAGAAAGGCCAAAATGAATTTTAAAAAGGCCAGGAACGTCACTGTGGCTATAAATCATATATATATATATATGTGTGTGTGTGTGTATGTATGTGTATATATATGTGTGTGTGTGTGTGTGTGTGTATATATATATATATATTAACCGAATAGTAAGTGGTACAGAAATGGGCTTGTGCCACTCCATATAGAGATGAGCCAAATGCTAATTTGGCTAAGTGCGCTACGCCAGGTCTTCCTTTGTTACGTAATCAGTTTTATCTGTTGCAGTAAAGATTCCCTTTTCATCAATTAATGTGAACCCAAAGCTGTTACTAGAAATGTGGCAATTGATTCATTCATTCATGCATGCATGCATTCATTCAACAAACATGTGGTAACAACTTAGCAGGTGCCAAATGCTAGGGAAACAAAAGTGAATAATCCTGCCCTAGCCCTCGAGGAGCTACAATCTAGTTGGAAAAAAAGGTGGTATTCATGCAATGTTAGTATCATGTGATATAAAAGGAAATTCAAGAACCTATGGGCTCCCTGCATGGTTAGAGAAAACTCTCATTCAGCTTTTAGTCATCAGAAAATAGAAAATGCTTTCCAGTAGAAATTTTATCTAAACTGAGTCCTGAAAGTTCATTAGTGATAAGCTCAGTCAAGTCTTCAGTAGGGAAAGAAAGACACTCCAGACACGGAAGAAAATATATAAAAACCTAGAAAGTAAAGGCACCATGGCCTGCTTGGTGGATTAAAACAGGAGCACAGAGTATGAGGGAGAGAGGTGGGAGGATATGGAAGGCTGAATAAGTAAACAAGGTGCCGATGACGAAATGTCTAGCATGTCATGTTAAACTGGTATGGCTTATGAAAGGAGAAAAACATGAGTTTTAGAGAGATCACTCTGGGTGTAGTGCCATATTTGAAAAAGACCGAATAAAGATGACTCAAGGGTCTAACGCTGTAATATAGGCAAAGATACGTCAGAAATAGGGAGGTAATACATATGGGAATAGTAAATAAGGTTATTGGTTTATTAGATTGGAGGCATTAAAGAAAAGTGACACATCAGGCAAGCTTGCCTCCACTAGAAGATAAGATAGGAATGCAGGAGGGCCGGGCACTGTGGCTCAAGCCTGTAATCCCAGCACTTTGGGAGGCCGAGACGGGCGGATCACGAGGTCAGGAGATCGAGACCATCCTGGCTAACACGGTGAAACCCCGTCTCTACTAAAATACAAAAAACTAGCCGTGCGAGGTGGCGGGCACCTGTAGTTCCAGCTACTCGGGAGGCTGAGGCAGGAGAACGGCGTGAACCCGGGAGGCGGAGCTTGCACTGAGCTGAGATCTGGCCACTGAACTCCAGCCTGGGCGACAGAGCAAGACTCCGTCTCAAAAAAAAAAAAAAAAAAAGAATGCAGGAAAAGGCATGAGCTTGAGGTAAAGGCTCATGATCAGTTTTAGACAGGTGGAGAGTCTATGGTGCCTCCAGGACATTCATGTTGATGTTAAGATTCTGCAAACTTAAGGGAGATGCAGGTTCATCAGAGAGATTATGAAATGGTAACCAAATAGATGGTTACTGAAACTGAGAATAGATAAGCTTGCCAAGAAAGCATGTGAAGTAAGAAATAGGGTGTTGAAAATGGAATTTTGATGAACATCAGCATTTTTTTGAAAAAAAAGTGGAGCTACTCGAATCTGGAAAGGGAAGGAAAAAAGTAGAAAAGTGGAATGTCACAAAGTGAAAGGAAGTGAAAGTCTTTCAATACAGACAAGGGAGCTAGTCAATAGTTTTGAAGATGAGTGTTCTCTAGCTATAATCTATTAATCGTTGAATTTAAATTGGGGGTTAGAGAGGTTAGTCTGTGAAAATAATTGAGGGTGAACGGCAGTGTGGTTGAAGGCTCACTGAAGGAAGTGAATCAAGTTATGGACCATGAACTCTAATCTGGAGAGGGAGGGAACTGAGGAAATAGGAGCAAGGAGCAGAAACTGAAAAGGTATTAAGATCAGTCAATTTTAAGTCTTGAAGGAGTTGGGATCCTAGACAAAAAGAGACGGAATAATAAGGTGAAATAGACAGAAATGCCAATACTTGAATTTCAACAGAGGAAGAGGATTCAATTACGTTTCATCCTCAACAGAGACCCACTTTTGTTAAATCAGTTTCAAGTGGATTAGGTGTGGGGAAGCTGGTCCTGCAGAGGGTGTGCACACAGCAGTATCACAGCTTCCTGCAGGCTCCACACAGGGCACTGCATACAGAGTTCAGTAAAAGTGAGTTCAGAGATAAGGGATGAAGAGGACTTTTCAAGATCTGGATGTGGTCTGGAACCCCCGCATTACCATTTCCATTCTATTTGACATATAAGCTCAGACCTTAGAAAGTGGCTTTCATCAGTCTCATGGTCTTAGTGCAACTGATTTACACTTTTGTGGGGTCTCTTCCTCTCTCAAGGATATTTTTAACTTTCCAACTTGGTGCCCTCTTAGCTGCCCAGCCCTTTTGTATGACATCTCCTCAGTTTCCCCACTCCTCAGTGTTAGTACTGAGGATTCTCATCTCTGAGAATATATTAGCATAAATAAGTGGGAAAATGTTGCTTCATTGATAGAACTTTGTCTAACGCTCAACTTTGTGAGACTAAGTTCACTTAACAAATGCAGAAATCTGTTGAGGGTGGAAAATAGCTGCATCCCCTTCCTACATTTAAGTGTCTGTTTTTCTGTACATCTTATATTATTTGATATGGTTAGGCTTTGTGTCCCCGCCCAAATCCCATCTTGAATTATAATCTCCGTAATCCTCATAATCCCCAGATGTGAAGGCAGAAACCAGAGTGAGGTAAATGAATCACACTGCAGTTTCCCCCATGCTGTTCTTGTGATAGTGAGTTCTCATGAGAGCTGATGGTTTTATAAGCATTTGTCAAGATCCACCTTAAGTCATTCTCTCTACTGCCACCTTGTGAAGAAGGTGCCTGCCTCCTATTTGCCTTCCATCATGATTGTAAGTTTCCTGAGGCCAAGCCAGTCACATGGAACTGTGAGTCAATTAAACCTCCCCATTATAATCACTCAGTTTGGGGAAGTCCTTTATAGCAGGGTGGGAACGGACTAATACATAATTTCATCTTTCTGTTTGGCATCTCAACTACTTCCAGACCTACAATCTACTGATCTTAATACTCTTTCACTGTTTTGCACCCTACTCTCATTTCCTCATCTCCCTCCATTTCCAGGTTAGAGTTCATAATATAACCTTACTCAATTCCTTCAATGCACCTTCAGGCACACTGCTCCTCACCCTGGACTGTTTCTTCCCAGGCTAACTCTCTCCCTTGCTAATTTAAGTCCAACTATCGACATACTCTGTAGCCAGAGAAGAATACAAAATCATGCTGAAAGAACTCAATGTGTGATAATTGACTTCCAGTGGGCCTTGTGAGTTTCCAGGAAATACTACTTCATTTTCCTGGTCCATTTACTCTCCCATCATACAGGATGGACAATTAGCATCTTACCCTCTCTCCTCAAACCCCTATCTTTTTGACCTTCCTGATGATGGTACTTCCTATTGTATTAAGAAAATAGAGGCAATCAGAAGAGACAGTCCCTCACATGCTCCCACCATCTGCCAGTACACACATGGACTCCGCCTTGTTTCATTAATATGAGCTGAGTCACATGAATGGTGTCTGTACATCTCTTAAAGGCCAATCCTGTATTTGTATATATTTAATTCCATTCCTTCCTGACTGTTCAAGGACATCTCTCCAGACGATTCCTTCTGTATCTCGTTCAGCATCAATTTTTTTGTATGCTTGTTAGAATGTTCTCATAACTATAAAAAAAAGTTCTCTTTTAAATAAAATTATCATGACCTTATCATTCCTCTCACCTAATTTTTAGTACAAGACTCCTTAAAAAGTTCTATATATGGTAAAAGTATTCAATTATCCCCCCCCCTTTTCCCTTGACCTTTTGTAAGATTTCTTGCTTATACCATTCCACAATAATGTTTTCTTTAAAGATAAAAATTACCAGGATATTGCTAAGTTTAAGGACAAATTTTCACTACATTAAACCTATTAGGAGTGTATGACACAGTTATTTCTTTTTCTTTTGAATGTTGTCTTTATGTAATTCCAAGATACCAAAACCTCACGTCTTTATTCTTACTTCACTGGAAACTTTTTATCTCCTTTTCTAGTTCTTCTTTGTCTCTTCAATGTTGGCATACCCTAGGAAACATTTTTCTCCACCTAAAGTACCCTTTAAATGATCTTACTCATAGACATCAGCTCCCTCCCAGAGGAATTTCATCTTTAGTCGTAGTTACTTGAACTCACTTCTGTCTTTGATATTCCAATATTTTTCTGTGCTCTTTCAAACTCCTACTTTTAGTAAAACAAAACAAAATAAAACACCTCTCTGTTTTTGTGGTTTTGCTTCAGATCCTAACAATTTTCACACTTCTGTCATGGAAAGGTGTCCTCTAAGATAGACCATTTGGTAAATCATATTCAGGATTCAGAAACTGCTTTTATTCATCACCCCAACAGCTGTCACTTAAATAAATAGCAGATTAGGTTTGATCTAAATTCTGGGCTCAGAATTCAAAGGCTCAGTGAAATAGAAATGCTGAGTGATGCCATGATGGGGTCTGGATCAGACTCCTTGTACACATAACCCCTCACATTCTTTTAGCAACTTCTAACATTCTTTTTTCCATAATTAAATGTTTTCTCCTTCAACCTTCATTCGTATTTTTTCAATAACTCTTTAATGAATGTCTATGATGGGTTAGGAACAGGTGATATGGTCATGAATAAACCACACATGATACTTGACTTGTGGAATTTAGAATCTGGGAGTATTGGTAGAGGATTACCAATTGGTAAAACATTAGTACAGGAACATTAAACAAACAGAATTATTCTAAAAATTTATAAAACCAAGAACTATAATACAGGCAATAAACATAAAAGAGAGAAAAAAAAAAAGCAGAGTGCTTTTGAACGAAAACTTGCCAGCATCTCATATTCCTAAGGTACTGCCATCATGGCTCAGTTCCTGGGAATAAAAGTTCCACTCTTGGTTATGATGCATATATCCTCCTCTTACATCCTGGCCGCTCATTTTACTGAATGAAATTTTTGTATAAGATTAGCTCTGTCAGTCAATCGGTTTGCAATAGAGCTTCCAAAGTTGGATGGCATGAATTCAAATCTAGAATTTATGTCATAGTATCTCTGTGCCTTTGAGCAAGACAGAAGTAACTCTGTGATTCAGCTTCCTTGACTTTAGATTGAAGATAGCAAGAATTTCCTCAAAGGTTGTTGTAAAGATCAAATAAAGTAATATACAGAAAACAGTTAAAACTATGCCTGTCTGATAGTAAGAACTCAATACATTTTCTGTATTATTTTGTGTTATTATCTAGAGTTCAGTTATAATCCTGTACCACTCTTGTGGGTATAAATGAATACTGAGTTTACCCTTTCCAGATTTGATTGGGTCACAGAATGAGAATATGAATACTGAATTGTCATACTGATTCTACCCTGAGGAACTGAAAAAGTGAAAAACGGAAAGGAAATGATTACATTTTTTATTTTCCTAATAGGTGTATTCCCACAAACAAATTCTAAAAGACAAGTTTTGGATATGAACAGACTCTATGTATCTACAGAAAACTTCGCAAATATATATTCTTGTGATTCTACTGGCTAAAACAAGATGTACCCATCTTTTCTCCATATTCCTGTTCAGGGTTTGGAAGGAAGAACTAAATGTGTGATAATTGACTTCTGGTGGGCCTCGTGAGTTTCCAGGAAATACAACTTCATTTTCCTGGTCCATTTATTCTCCCATCATACAGGATGGATAATTAGCATCTTACCCTTTCTCCTCAAACCCATACCTTTTTCTTTTCAGAGAGAAAGTTTCATCAGTTGCTCAATCTTTTAATAAATAACTGTGCTGAAGATGTCAGCAGAATCAAGTTACATGTTAATCATTTCTTTTTCTATTTTCTCACTTTTTATAGGTTAGACCTTAGGGAGCATGCATTAAAGTTATTTCTAAAGTGGCCCAGAGATTTTGTGATAAAACTCAATTAACCTGGTGCTCTCACACCATGAAATTCCAGCTGGAGGTTGGATAGGAGTAAATATTAATACCTTCATTAAATATTTCCTAATATAATGACCCTGGGACAACTGAACTTGTATTATTTAATAAAATTGTAGTCCATTAAGTCAGAATGACATTGCCACCACTTGCAGTCCTTGGAACTAATAGCATTCTTTTCCATTACCTAAAAGGTCATTTTAGAGATCATAACATTGCCATTCAATGTACATACTATTAACAAAATATTAATATTATAAATAAAATATTTATAATATTAAAATAAATATAATTATAAATAAAATATTAATAAAATACTAGATTTGAGTATGTAGAACTAGAATTCTTTATGGCAATATTTATGAAGAAGATAAAATGTCAGTATGATAAAAATATATTTTAAAGTATTTAATAACTTGCTATCATCGAAATATTCCTGAATTTTCTGACACCAATAAAACTTCAGAATTCTATTTCTGTCCCTAAATATGAGAGGTATGTTTACAAGAAACTTTACTGCTCCTAAAATAGTGATTGATAAAACTGTATCACTATTGGACTCTGTATCTGAATCTTTTCTATCAACTCCCACACAATGCTGTTAAGTTTTACAGATAAAGAGTAAGAAACACCCAAAACTCATGAAATGACAGATATTCGTATAAATCACGTATTCTCTACTTTTGAAGTCTGATTTTAAATGTTAATTTAAGCTCTTGTAAAATAAAAAATAAATTATAGTACCAAATGATGTGTGATGCTCTTGAGAGCATACATAATATTCTTGAGAATATTAATATTCAATCATCGACTTATAAGTCAGACAGCAAAGAGTGGCACTATGTATTGATGACACAGTATACAGAAAAAACCGAAGACATACAATATCCAAACCTGCAGTATGACTCCATTTGGCATCAAAGTCAGCATAAAGAAATTTGATACCTGACCTTTTTCAAAGTAATTGCTAAGGCTGTCCTCTCTTTGATGAGAATTAATGTTAACTGTGCAATTTTGGCCTGCTACTGTTTTATGAAGCTTGCAAGGATGGATGAAACACCTCAGCAAAGCCAGTCGTGTGGAGCATATTTAGAAATGGTTAATAATTTATAAATAATGTGCATCATTTCAATTTGGTTGTCTGCATCTATGGCATATGAGAGTTTGAAATAGCCCGAATCAGATGTGCTCTATGTCTCAACTCAGCACTTTCTCCAAGAAATGTATTATGTGTAAAGTTTACAGTGTTGTAGCTGCAAGAGCAAAAAGCATATGCAAAGGATGAAATTCACAATTTTTAAAGTACCAGAGTCAGGCATTTAATCTTTCATAATTCTAAGATATAAGAAAAAAATTTAACAGCACTGCCTTCCTGGTGTTCCTTGCATAAGACTGAAAAAAAAGACATATGTACAGGGGAAAAGAAGCATGATTTGAAATTATTTCCACAGCTGTTTCTCAGGTATCCTATAAATATGTGAAGACATAATTATGTAAGATTTGGGTAACTTTATCTTCTTTTCTAAACAGTAAATGCTTAGTTCTATTCACCAACAGAACGTGAACAATGTTACACATTAAACTGGGTATTACAGACTTTTATTGCCAAAAAGGAGATTCTAACAGTTTTCTTGTTTTGTATTTTTTTCATGGTTAAAAGTTTCTAATAATCTATAGTATTATGATGCTATCTCTTTAAATCACCAAGAGCATAAATTGTATGATTGCATTAAATTAATATTTCCCTCACAATATGAATACGAATCACTGAGGAAATTAGCACGGGCAGGAGCTAGTTGAGAAATATAACCAAATTAATTTAGTGAGTAAAGAATTCCCTCTTGTTTTGGATAATTAAAGATTTCAGTAAAGTTTTAAGTGTAATGATTATATTAGCTTTTACTTTCCTATTCTCTGTGTGTTTAAGATAGATCAGACAGTATTTGATAATAAATCAAAAAAGCTAACATTGCTTAGCAATTAGAAAATAATCAGACAACATGTATTTCCTCCCAATTTTAGAAACAATTCTGTGGGCAAGCTGTGCTTCTATATAGGCAGTTATATTAAAAATAAATGTGTGTTTCATTATGTTCAGTATCATGTTCAGTGTTTCCTATGGTGCAGTGTAGAACACAGAGTCTACAAAAGCTGAGTGTACTCATTCAATTCTGGATTTAGGAATGGAATTCAACATGGCTAATTATACAATGGAATCCTATATGGCCAAAAATAATTATAACATTTTTGGACGTAGACACAAACAATGCAATATAGGATTTAAAATTTATTTAACATGTGAAAAGATTATTACGTATCCCACATTAAAAGGTAACTATGGAAATAAAAAATGTATAATAAAACATACAATACTTGCCTTCAAAGAGTTCTTGTAAACTAAGAGAAAAAAATATAAACCTCAAGGAGATCACTTTATAATTACTGAATTTCAACAAATCTCAGCAACAGAGTCACTCAGATAAAACTATAGTCACAATTGGTTTTAGCAAAAGGCTTAGTTGTTTTCAAATTGGGGCTTTAAGTGAATTCATTTTACACTTGATAGAAGCATATAGCATTAAGAGGGTCTGACACCTTTCTCCCCATCGAGGAAATAAAATTTTCTATGGCCTGGTGGAATCCTCACTCCACACGGGTATTATCTGGGGCAGATGTGTGTCTTTGTAAGCAAAATGGTAGGGACAAAAGAAGTTGTGTCTTCCTACTTGTGTGGGTACACTGGCTCCTGCTTGTGTAGCTGCTCTGAGCAAATAAATTTCTTTATATTTTGCCATTAAAGAAAACCCTATGCTTATCATCTTTAGCTGTCTGTCACTGTCTTTCCAGTGATCACAGGCTCATTGTGATGCTCAAGTCACAAGACACAATCTTAAAAGAGAGAGAGGAATAGGTACATAATAGGATTACTCTTCAAGCTAACTCATGTTGGAGCATCTAGTAAGAAGCGGCTGATACCAAGAAAAAGTGTTTGGCAGTAGAGGTGAAATTTGAATTGAGCTTTGGTCATTTCTCACAAATGGGAATACGGATATTGGAAATATGTTTATGGTTTTTATTTTCCTACCAAGCACATGAAAAAGTTGCCCAGGAATCCCTGCAAGGTGAGTTAGTTATTGAAGTCCCAAAGTGATTTTTTTCTACAATTTTTCTTCAAAAGCAGACGTACAGCTTTGACCCTAGGAATTATGGGTTACTGAGGCACACACAAGAGGAAATGGGAAACTGTGCAACTAACAGCAATTTCTTCAAAGAAAAGATATCAAAAGAAAATTTCCCAGTGACATTTTTAGATAAGTTAGATGAGTTTTCATTTAACAGATTAAATACCTATAAAAATCCATTTAAATTCACTCACCTGCTGTAGTTGTGATTTTCGAGCCTCAACTGAAAATTTAGTCCAGTTACTTAAATTGAAACAAAGACATCAAGTGGGCTAAAACACTGCAGCCTGATTTATATGTCACTCTCACCATCAGTGCCCACACATTTGCCTCATCTGTAATATTTGCACAATATTTAACAAAACCCTAAAGTCAGAAAGCAACTTCCAGCTGTGGAATTGCTGTTTCTTGGCTCAGTTATGTATGCATCACAAACTCCATTACTTTTCAATTCAAAAGTTTTACAAATCAATTCAATTCAAAACAATACAGTACCCTTCTAAATCAGTACGAGAATCAGCTACCATTTATTTCTTTTGGTGTTGCCTTCAGGGTCACAGAAGGTCCCTACTCTTAATTCTTTCCCTTAGGGAATAAGTTATAGGGTTCAGATCCAAAACGGTGGTATCTGAAGAGTCCTCTGAATTCTAGTTTTAAATATTCTCATGATAAACAAATATACGCTCACTACAGAACAAAATCACGTCTGATCTTGATATCCAGAAATAGAATACTCTGCAAAAACAAACTTGGATTTATCTTCATTTGATTGATGGAGAGATATGCCGACAGAGACACAGGCAGATATTTTGTTTTGTTGCAAGAAAACTGAAATCAGTTTATACACATAATTTACTAATTTTTATTTAATATTATATTGTGGCTGGTCATGGTAGTACACACCTGTAATACCAGCTATTGGGAGGCTGAGACAGGAGAATCACTTGAACTGGGAGGTGGCGGTTGCAGTGCACCAAGATCAGGTCACTGTACTCCAGCCTGGGCAACAGAGTGAGATTCCATCTTAAACATATATATATATATGTTTAATTTTGGCTACTGCCAAAATTGTTTTCTAGAATTTCTGACTTAATATTTAGACTCCTGTTAGCATCATAAAAGAGCAATATTTTCTTTACCATTTATGTTATTTTGCATACTGTTTAATTAGAGGATGGCTAAGATCTATTATCTTTTTTTACTTTCTCCAAATATTATAGTGGAAATCATATTTCACCATTCGATTTGCACTTTGATTAGACAGTTTTTCCATATATACATATTTCATCACTAAATTATATATCAAATATTTTCTTTTATCCTATTGAGTTCTAATTCCTTTTTCTTGATTCTTAAAAGCACTTTATACATTGATGATTAAAGATCTAATTTACTGTACTGTTTTGGTTTCAATATGATAATAGCATACTATGAAGAGAAGATTTACATTGTTATCTTGCAGAATTGATCATTTTCTTTATGATTTATGTATTTATGTATCTAATGTATCTATTTTGTCTTTTTTTTGGGGGGGGGGGGTGGGAGGAAGAGTCTTGCTCTGTCACCCAGGTTGGAATGCAATAGTGTAATCTTGGCTCACTGCCACCTCCACCTCCCAGGTTCAAGGGATTCTCCTGCCTCAGCCTCCTGAAGAGCTGGGAGTACAGGTGCCCATCACCACACCCGACTAACTTCTATATTTTCAGTGGAGACAGGGTTTCACCATGTTGG
Organism: Rhinopithecus bieti; assembly: GCF_001698545.2. NCBI lineage: Eukaryota > Metazoa > Chordata > Mammalia > Primates > Cercopithecidae > Rhinopithecus > Rhinopithecus bieti. The sequence continues at coordinate 2,008,633 of NW_016808811.1, forward strand.
CCAAGCTGGTCTTGAACTCCTGGCCTCATGATCTGCCCACCTCAGCCTCCCAGGGTGCTGGGATTACAGGCGTGAGCCACTGTGCCCGATCTATTTTGTCTTTTGAATTTTCTTATTAGAAGTTAAAAAATTTGGATTTAGAAATATCAGTCAAATTAACCCTAAAGACAATACACACACACACTCACTCACGTACACAGTATTTACATATTTACTTTCTTTCATGGCACTTTCATAAGTAAATTTAGTGGGGGATTCTTGTTAGCTGACACATTTCATTTTTCTTTTAGGGAATAAGGACAAATAATTTTCAAGTAAATAATATTTAAAATTCCAAAAAAAAATCTAAGATGAGATTAATTTATTTTATTCTTAGGTCAGGTACAATACTGTGTAAGGTTAAGAAGATTAGTTTGTCACTGGAGGGAGAAAGTCAGTGAATGTTTAATCCAAATTAATAAGGAATGAATTTAAGTCAAATCTGCAGGCAAAGTAAGAGAAAATTCACTTGTACTCTCTGAGAAGAGACTTTCAAGGCTAATATGGCTCTATGTGGTTTTACAATAAAGACACAATTTTTTAAAAAAAACAATGCTTGAAAATTTGTATTACTAGTGACACCTCACATGCTGTCAAAGTATTTATTTCTTAAATTTTGTTAGAGATTGTCCCTAAGCCCATTTAACAGCTTAGTGCTGAACACACTTTATTGTGGTTACAACTTTTAATTTCATGACAATGCAAAAAATTCTGGCTTTTTAGGTGACATTTTTCTCCTCCTTTTAAAAAATGACAGTTGGTCAGTGGCTAAGGCTCAATGACATTTATCAGCTACCTAATTAAAATGTAGACACTTTTATAATAATTGCAAATGTGACCTTCATTTGTGTATTTTTGCTTGCTAGCATGTTTAGCCAAATGTCACAAAGAACCCTAATTCATTCTTTCCCATAATGTTTAATTATATCATATTGAAAGTGTTCATTCTTCGGTTACCATGGTTTATGCAAGCACACTACTTCCCTGGAGGGTGCGGATCTATAGTTCCAATACCTTAATGAGTACTGATTGCAAGCCTGTGTCTACAGCTGCCAAAACAACTAGCTGAAAATAGTTCAATTAACAAGTTAGTTTGCCTTCATGATGACAAACAATCTTTCTAATTTTTTTCTCTATATAAACAAAGGTTTATAGACATGGGTTGATTGTTTTGGTTTTCTATAAAAATAGCTCGGATCTCTCCTCTGACCTTCAGGCTTTTTTAGGTAACTGCCTAGGTGAAACATCTGGATGTTCCACTGGTATTGGCAAATTTAACCCAACCTCCAGAAGTTCCAAGTTCCACCTTCTCTATACCCATAAGCACTGCTCTAGTTACCTCTGTTTTCCTAATTTTTGCCCAGATCCTTCCAGTCTATGCTCCACAATTCCATGAAAGTAATATTTCTGATGTTACAGGCCTGACCAAAATTCTGCGCTTATTCTTTTAAATCTTTAAAGCAATGCACAATTTTCTTCTGAGAGACAAGATTCTTTATTTGTCCAAATTCATATATTTCCTGTTTTCCTTCTCTCAGACTTTAATTCCTCAATAAAGAATTACCTATGGTTTTTCAAATAGATGAGGCCAGGTTTTCTCTTCAGCCTTTGAACTTCCTATTTTTCTAATCCTGTTACATGTTCCATTATGAAGCACTGAATATTTTATAAAATGTAATGTTGGTGGTTTTTTTCATATGTATATATATAATGTATATATATGTGTGTGTATATATTTTATATGTATGTATGTATAAAATTATTGTTATTTAAAAAATAAAATGTATAAATCATTTTACCATATTCTGTAAGATGTACTTCTATTTATAAACATAGACTAAAACACATTAAGTATAAAAATTTATTATTATATTTTTAAAATGCTCTATTCCTTCCATATAAAGAATTTCTGCCATATTAGCTAACGATTAATGGGCTGATGTAAAGAATTTTACTTTGCAAAGATTTAAGAATTGTATTTGAAGGTAGTTATAAGATTATAAAATTAAAATTAAATGTTATCATACTTCAATGAGATTTTTAAAAAATCATACCTCATTGTAGACTCATGGCTTTAGGTGAACTAATAGAATTGAGATAATTGACTTGTTCAGTATAATGTTAGCATTCAGAAAGTAATTTTGAAGAGTAAAATGGTTTAAAAACCTATTTTTTTANCATATTCTGTAAGATGTACTTCTATTTATAAACATAGACTAAAACACATTTAGTATAAAAATTTATTATTATATTTTTAAAATGCTCTATTCCTTCCATATAAAGAATTTCTGCCATATTAGCTAACGATTAATGGGCTGATGTAAAGAATTTTACTTTGCAAAGATTTAAGAATTGTATTTGAAGGTAGTTATAAGATTATAAAATTAAAATTAAATGTTATCATACTTCAATGAGATTTTAAAAAATCATACCTCATTGTAGACTCATGGCTTTAGGTGAACTAATAGAATTGAGATAATTGACTTGTTCAGTATAATGTTAGCATTCAGAAAGTAATTTTGAAGAGTAAAATGGTTTAAAAACCTATTTTTTTAAAAGGTAAGTTGCATTATTCCTAAATATCACATTATGTTTTTGTTAACTGACTGACATTAAGATTTTCTCTGGAAATAGTAATCTAGGAAACACATTTTGCAAGCTAGAGTAAGCATTTGGTAAATGACTTTCCTTTAATCAACTTATCAAGTAACTTTTTCCAAATAAATGTATCTACCATATTGTAAAACACATTATTATTCATATTTAATTTTGTAAATTATTTTTATTCAATACAGTGTAACTATATTGACTGAAAACCACCAGTCTTTTCGTATAAAAAGTAGGAGATTCGGGCATTTTGTACTTGGGTATTTTCTGACATGTGCTGCCACTAAATTTTCATAAAAGAAAAAAAAAAAAACTTCAAAGACCCCAATACCCCACTAAGGGTTTATTCAAAGGTTTGTATCTCATTTTGAAATATCCAATATGGTATATTAGAGGATTTTAAGATGTCTCGGCCACTTCGAAAGAGTTCGTAAAGGTCAACTCTGTGAGCTTTAATTCAACAAGGAAAATGGAAATCCACCAGAAAAGTGAAGGACAACCCAGATCTCAGGGAAGAGAGCACTGTAAAGGCACGTGACTCATAAAAGTAAGTGAAACCCCAGCACATGAGAGAAACATACAGCCTCCCTCTGTGAGTCACCTTCCCAGTGGAATCCAAGAAACCCAGGAAAAGGCAGGGCACTGTTTCTCCTATGCCCTGGGGCTAACTCAGAGAGTTAATTTAGGGAGAGGATCTAGGAGAAACAAAATGATCTCCCTTGTCCAAAACAGTAGACCCTGTCAGGAAAAGACACCAGCAAAAACTGTGAGCATTTTCCCAAACTCAAGACCAAGAGCAGGACACACTTTTTTTTTTTTTTCTTTTCCTTTTCAGATGGAGTCTCGCTCTGTCGCTCAGGCTGGAGCACAGTGGCGCCATCTAGGCTCACTGCAAGCTCCCTCTCCCGGGTTCACACCATTCTCCTGCCTCAGCCTCCTGAGTAGCTGGCACTACAGGTGCCCGCCACCACACCTGGTTAATTTTTTGTATTTTTCAGTAAAGACGGGGTTTCACCGTGTTAGCCAGGATGGTCTGGATCTCCTGACCTCGTGATCTGCCCGCCTGGGCCTCCCAAAGTGCTAGGATTACAGGCGTGAGCCACCGCGCTGGGACCTGCAGGACACCATTTTCAATCCGGCACATACAAAGTCAGTAACTCTTTAGTGACCGAGCAGTGAGGCTGCACAGGCATTTTAGTTCTGGGCCAGAGCTTGGGTCACCTGCTCTAAAGTAGAATAAGGACCTCCACAGTCAGGGTTGTGAAGGCACTGGAATTATGCTCTCCCTCATCAGAGTCCTAGGGTGGGAGAAGAGCTACTACAGCTGTGGTTTCTCCAGGGTAACAAGACCTGCAGCAAGGGTCAGTTCGGTGAATTGGAACTCACCTGCATGTCACTGCTGGGTGTTCCAACTGATTCCCTTGACATCGTGGTGCAGCGGGGCCCTCTCCTTCACGCTCAGGAAAATCTCCATGCATTTTCAGCAGCTGCTCACCCGGGTCAACAGCCTGAACCACACAGTCCTTTCTGGACACAGACCATGGTTCAGGGGAGCACTATTTGCTCTATGCCCAGACAGATCTCCAGACATTTAGAATACCCATTCACCTGGATCACCAGCTTGAACCTCCCCATCCTTCCTGAAAAACAGGTTGTGGTTCAGCCTAGGTAGGTCTCCAGGCATTCAAAATACCTGCTCACCAGGACTGGCAGCCTGAGCCACCTCACCTTTCCTGTGCATAGATGGTGTCGCATCAGAGCCCTCTCCACTCCACAGTCAGGCATATTTCCAAGCATTTGGAGCACCCACTCACCTGGAACCACTTCCTGTGTCACCCCACCTCTTTTGTGAAGAGATCCTGGCGCAGGAGACCCTTCTGCACTGCATGCCCAGGTGGATCTCCAGGCATCCGCATCACCTATTTGCCTGGATGAGCAGCCTGAATTGCCCTGTCCTCCCTGTGCAGAGTCTGTGGCACAGCAAGTCCTCTATACAGGCAGACCTCCAGGCCTCTGGAGCAGTCACTTTGCTAGACTAGGAGTTTAGGTTTCCTTCCCCGCCCCTCACCCCCTACCTACCCAACCAACCTTGTACACAGAACATGTAACTAAGGAGGTTTCATAGCTCCATGCCGAGGCACACCTCGGGGCACTTGGTAACCACCCAGTCATTTCTCCTTTGCATGTGGCACTAGTGCCTACATTAGGGGACCTGTAGGTGAGCCTTCCTGGTTTGGACAAGACATCTTTTCCCCTACCCTCCAGAGTTAAGCAGGGAGTGCAGAAATCTGTGCAGTCCATAAATCAGCTCATTCCCTGAGGTAACAGAGATAATCTCCTAGTAAACCAGGATCAAGTAAACACCCATTATGTTAGCTGTAACTGGCTCTTACCAATAAGCACAAACTACAGTCCTGTAGGTCAAACTGAACAGCCCAACATAAAATCTGCTTACAGAAGAGCATAGGTCTACAGAAGAAAAGACAAAAGATCCTACCCAACCTTCTCTACAGTCATACACCCTGGGTGGAGAACAAGAAAAGAAAAGGAATATTAAAAACAAAAGCATAATATTGTAGGAAAACAAAGAGAAAACTCTACTGCACAAAAATAGTTACAAAATTAGAAATCCCAGTATCTCCAGATGAGAAGGAATCAGCTCCAGAATTCTAGCACCAGAAAAAATATGAATGCACTGGGAGCATTCACATGTCAATGACAGATAAGAACTTCAAAGCATGGATTGCAAGAAATTCCAAAGATATCCAAAGAGAAGGTTGAAAATCAACACAAAGAAACGACTAAAGCAATACAGGAATAGAAGGAAGAGATAGACATCTTTAAAAAAAATCAGAGCTACTTAAATTTAAAGTTACTTAAGGAATTTCAAAATACAATTGAAATATTTATCAACAGACTGCATCAAGCACAAGAAAGAATTTCACTGCTTGAAGACCAGCCTTTTGAAATAAGCCAGTGAGACAGAAATATAAATTTAAAAAAAAGAGTTTAAAAAAAGTTGTCAAGAAATACGGAATCACATAAAACTACCAAACTTATGAATTATTTGCATTCCTGAGAGAAAAGGCAAAATTTTAAAATATCTGCAAAACATAGTTAAGAGAATAATTCAAGAAATGTTGCAAATCTTGTTGGAAAGCTAGACATCCACATACAAGAAATCCAGAGAACAGCTGCAAGATACTACAGAAAATGAGTATCTCCAAGCTATATAGTAATCACACTGTCCAAAGTCAGTGCTAAAGAAAACAAAATTAAAGGCAGCTAGAGAAAAATGTTAGATTACATACAAATGGGACCTCATTAGATTAACTTCAGACTTCTCAGAAAAAAAAACATTACAAGCCAGGAGAGATTTGGAGGCCTATTTCCAGTGTTCTTAAAGAATAAAAATTATAACTAAGAATTTCATCTCTCACCAAACTAAGCTTCATACATGAAAGACAAAAAAATCTTTTGCAGACGAGCAAGCACTAAGGGAATTCATTACCACTAGGCCAGCCTTGTAAGAGGTTCTTATGGTACTAATAACATGGAAATGAAAAAAAAAAAAAAAAAAAAAAAAAAAAAAAAAACACTGCAGAAGCACACTTAAGTACATAACCCACAGAAACTATAAAGCAACTCACACAATAGAAACTTCAAAATTATCAGCTAACAACTTCATGTTAGTATCAAAACGTCACATATCATTATTAATCTTGAATATAAAAGGTCTTAATGCTGTACTTAAAAGGCACAGAGTGGCAAATTGAGTAAAATAAAAAAAGAAGACCCATCTGTCGACTGTTTTCTAAAGACCCATCTCACATAAAATAACACCCACAGGTTCAGTGTAAAGGACGGAAGAAAGATCTATTAAACAATCAGAAAATAAAAAAGAAACATTATTCTTAGATAAAACATACTTTAAGCCAACAGAAGTAAAAAAAAAAAAAAAAAAGGACAAAGAAATGCATTACATAATGATAAACAGTTCAATTTAACAAGAAGACTGAACTATTCTAAATACATATTCATAAAAAATCAGAGCACTTTTATTCATAAAGTAAGAACTACTAGACCTTTGATAGACTTAGGCAGCTACATGATAATAGTGAGGGAATTTAACACTCCATGGACAACATTAGACAGATCATCAAGGCCCAAAACTAACAAGGAAATTCTGGACCTAAATACAACAGTTGAACAAATGGACCTTACTGACATCTACAGAGTATCACACATATGAATCACAGCATATAAATTCTTGACATCTAGACATGAAACACACTTCAACATCATCTACACAAGCTGGGTCATAATGCAAGGCTCAATAATTTAAGCAAATGAAATGATACCAACCATATTCTCAGAGCACAGTAGAATAAAAATAGAAATCAGTGTCAAGAAGCCCTCTCAAAACTGAATATGAGACAATTTTCTGCTGAATGACTTTTACGTAAACAATGAAATTAAAGCAGAAATATAAAAACTGTATGAAATAAATGAAAACACAGACACAACATACCAAAATCTCTAGGATGCAACAACAGCAGTGTTAAAAAGAAAGTTTATTGCACTAAAAAACTATCTCAAAACGTTAGATGAAGCAGGAACAATGCAACATACCAGAGAGAGGAACTGGAGTAACAAGACATAGAAAATGTAGAGGGAGTGCATAAATTCCTGGAAACACATAATATCTCAAAATTGAATCAGAGAGAAATGGAAACCCTCAACAAACTAATATCAAGTTCTGACATGGAATTAGTAATAACAAACCTAGCAACCAAAATAAGTCCAGAGCAGATGGATTGATAGCCAAATTCCACAAGGCATACAAAGAAGAGCTGGTACCAATTCCACTCAAATTTTTCCAAAAAATTGGAGAGGAGGGGCTTCTCCCTAACTCATTCCACAAAGGCAGCATCACCCCAATTTACCAAAGTCTGACAAAAACACAACAAAAAAAGAAAATTACAGGCCAATATCCCTGACAAACATATATGCAAAAATCCTCAACCAAACACTAGAAAACCAAATCCTACAGCATATCAAAAAGTTAATTTTTCGTGATCAAGTAAGACTTCATTCCTAGGATGCAAGGTGGGTTCAACATACACAAATCAATAAATGTGAAACACCACATGAACAGAATTAAGAACAAAAACCACATGATCATCTCAATAGATGAGGAAGAACATTTGATAAAATCCAGCCTTCCTTCATGATACAAATACTCAGAAAACAAGGCATTAAATGAACATACATCAAGATAATAAAAGCCACTTATGACAAACCTACAGCTAGCTTAATACTGAACAGTCAAAAACTAGAAGCATTCCCCTTGAGAACTCAGATAAGGTAAGGATATGCCATTCTCATTACTCCTATTTAACATAATACTGGAAGGGCTAGCCAGAGCAATCAGGCAGAAGGAAGAAATAAAAGGCAGTGAAATAGAAAAAGGTGAAGGGACATTCTCTCTCTTTGCTGGTAATATGATTCTATACATAGAAACCCTAAAGGCTTCAGGAACTGATAAATGACCTCAGTGAAGATGCAGGTACAAAATTAATGTACAAAAATTAGTATCATTTCTATATATTAATATCAGCCAAGCCAAGACCATAACAAGAACATAATCTCATCTATAGTAGCTATATTAAAAATAAAATGCCTAGGAATATCTCCAACCAAGGAGATAAAAGATCTCTACAAAGAAAACTACCAAACACTGCTAAGAGAAATCATAGATGACACAAACAAATGGAAAAACATCCGATGCTCATTAATTGGAAAAATCGGTATCATTAAAACGGCCGTACTGCCCAGATCAAGCTACAAATTAAATGCTATTCCTATGAATGTGCCAACATCATTCTTCACAGAGCTAGAACAAATTATTTTAAAATTCGTATGGAACCAAAGAAGAGCTCAAACAGCCAAAGCAATCCTAAGGTAAAAGAATAAAGCTGGAGGCACCACAATACCGGACTTCAAACTGTAAAGCTACAGTGCTCAAAACAGCTCCATGGTATGTATGTGTGTGTGTGTATGTATATATATATATATATATA
>NW_016808811.1:2017649-2041459 GCF_001698545.2 Rhinopithecus bieti
ATATATATATATACACCCAGCACAGGAGCACCCAGATTCAAAAGTAAGCTCTTTGAGACCTATGAAAAGATGAAGATAATCATACAATAATAGTGGGAGACTTCAACACACCACTGACTGTATTAGACAGACCATCGGGGTGGAAAACTAACAAAGATATTCAGGAGCGCAACTCAACACTTGACTTAATGGAACTAGTAGGCATCTACAGAACTCTCCTTGCAAAAAAAACAGATAATGCATTCTTCTCATCTGCACATGGCACATACTCCAAAAAGGACCACAAATAATTCATAAACAATCCTAAATTAATTTTTTATAAATTGAAATCGTATCAACCACACTCTTATACCACAGCTAAATAAAAACAGAAATCAACACTAAGAAAATCATGCAAACCATAAAATTACATGAAAATTAAACAACTTGCTTCTGAGTGACTTCTGGGCAAATGATGAAATTAAGACAGAAACCAAAGAATGTTTTGAACGTAATGAAAAATCAAATATAGCATACAAGAATCTCTGGGACACATATAAAGCACTGTTAAGAGGGAAGCTTATAGAATGAAACACATCCCTCAAAAATTTAGAAAGATCTCAAATTAACAACTAGAGGAACAAGAAAACAATAGCAAATCACCCCAAATCTAGTGGAAGACAATAAATAAACAAAATCAGAGCTGAAATGAAGGACACTGAGATGTGAAAAACCTTACAAAAGATTAATAAACCCAGAAGCTGATTATTTTAAAAAATTAAGAAGATAGATAGACTGCTAGTAGACTAATACAGGAAAAATAAAAAAGAGGGAAGATCCAAATAAACACTGTCATATATCCCAAAGGGGATGTTACCACTGACTTCACAGAAATACAAAAAACTCTCAGAGACCACTATGAACACATGTATGCACACAAGCTACACAACCTAAAAGAAATAGGTAAGTTCCTGGAAACATACAACCACCCAAGACTGAATTAGGATGACAACAAATCCCTGAACAGACCAATAAAGAGTTCTGCATTTGAAACAGTAAGAAAAGCCTACCAATCAGAGAATGCCCAGGACCAGACAGATTCACAGCTGAATTCTACCAGATGTGTAAACAAGTTTGCAAATTTGCTACCATTCCAATGAAACTATTCCAAAAGGTTGAGTAGTAGGGACTCCCTCCTACCTCATTCCATGAGGCCAATATCATCTTAATACCAAAAACTTGCAGGCAGACACACACACACACACCCTTCAGATCAATATCCTCGATAATCATAGATTCAAAATTCTTAACAAAATACTAGCAAACCATATCCAGCAGCATATCAAAAATCTAGCCCACCACAGTCAAGTAAGATGGGTTCAACATATGCAAATCAATAAAATGATTCATCTCATAAAAGGAACTAAAAACAAAACCATTGATCTCAATAGATATAGACAAGGCTTTTGATAAATTTCAACATCCCTTCCTATTAACAACTCTCAAGAAATTAGGCACTGAAGAAACATACTTCAAAATAATAAGTCATCTCTGACAAACCCACAGCACTGAAAACATTCCCCTTGAGAACTGGAACAAGGAAAGAGTGACCATTGTCACTATTCCTATTAAACGTAGTATTGGAGGTCCTGGCCAAATCAAATGGGCAAGAAAAAAAAAAATCCAGATAGGAAAACAAGTCAAAACTAGCTATCTTCACTGATAACATAATTCTATACCTATAACGCCCTAAAGTCCCCACCAAAAGCCTTTGATAAACAATTTTAGCAAAGTTTCAGGATATAAATTAAATGTTCAGTAATCAGTAACATTCCTATACATTAACAAGATCCTATCTGCGGGCAAAAATCCATTCACTATGACTACAAAAAGAATAAAATACCTAGGAATACAGCTAGCCAAGGAGGTAAAAGATCTCTGCAATGAGAACTAGAAAACACTGCTCAAAGAAATCAGAGATGACAAATGGAAAAATATTCCATGCTTATAGGAAGAATCAAGATTGTAAAAAAGGCCAAACTGCCCAAAGCAATCTACAGATTCACTGCTGTCTGTATCAAACTTCCAATTACATTCTTCTCAGAATTCAAAACACTATTTAAAATTCTTACAAAACCTAAAAAGAGCTTGAATAGCCAAGGCAATCCTAAGCAAAGAGAACAAACTTGCAGGCATCACATGATCCAACTTCAAAACAGCATGGTACTATTATAAATACACACACAGAGACAAATGGAAGAAAACAGAGAGGCCAAAAATAATGCCACACACCTGCAACCATCTGTTCTTTGACACAATCGACAAAAATCAGTGATGGGGAAAGTCCCTCTATTCAATAAATGATGCTGGAATAATCTGCTAGCCATATGCAGAACATCAAAACTGGACCCCTTTCTTATAAAATATATGAGAATCAACTCAAGTTAGGTCAAAGATTTAAATGCAAAACCTAAAACTATTAAAACCCTGAAAGATAACCTAGGAAATACCATTCTGAACATAAAAATGGACAAAGAGTTCAGAACTAAGGAGCCCAAAACAATTGTAACAAAAGCAAAAATTTACAAATGGGATCTACTTAAACTTAAGCTTCTACATAGGAAAAAATAAAATATCAACAGAGTAAACAACACACAGAATGGGAGAAAATATTTGCAAAGTATGCATCTGACTAAGGTCTAATAATCTACAAGAAATTTAAAAATTAATAAGCAGTAGCAACCCCATTAAAAGCGAGCAAAGGTCATAAAGAGATACTTTTAAAAGAAGACATGTAAAAGTTAAATCATCTTCCACAAAGCCTATCACTGTGACTCGTATGGGGTCAATGCTGAATAAGTATTGAAAAAAAAAACAGAAAACTAAAACCCACTTGACTTTTCATCATTTCTCATTACAAAAGGGAATGATATAAAAATAATATGTTAATGAGCTACACAATAAATTAATGAGATGTTTATATAGGTATACAAAAATTTATATACTCAAATAAGTCCTGTCTTTGAACGTATTGACCTATAAGAGGTACTGGCTTTTATTGCCCAACACAGTTTTTAACTTCTATTAACAACAACTATTTTAACAATGTGGTCAATTAGCATCTACTAATATTTTTATGGACACATGAAACTTTGTGTGTTCAAATTTCCCAAGATGCTATTTGTGTTTCCAGTGGCTTCCCTTTCCCTTCCTTATCTACAAGGTTATCTATAAATTAAGCCCACATGATTTACCAAGGATTATCTCTCATTTTCTCCTACCACGATCTTAACATATTTTCCTTGAAGTTGCACTTTTAAAACTCATTTATTGACAGTGTGGCACAGTGTGTTCCTCTATGTCATAACATCAGACAAAAAACTGCACAATTTTATAAAGCATAATTTTACTTTAGATTTGAAAGTAAGGGTTAAATAATTTCAAGTATGTATATTTATAACAAAAGTAAACATACTGTGAAATGGAAATGCAAACTGTTTTTGAAATTTTAATATTGTCCATTGGATTTTAGAGCTAATCCTTGTAATAAACTCCCTTAGACTACACTCTGATCTCCCATCTGTTGTGTTGGTTCAAGCTTACTTGCCCTTTTGAGTGCTTTGATAAGTAAGCTGAGAATCTCACTCTTAAAATCCAATCCACCCATTTATTCTCAACCCGACCTTTATTCAATCATTTCTTATTTAAAATGTCTCTATAAGGTCTTTGCTTTCCTCCCAGCTAAATTCAAAATTATTTTCAAAGCCAATTTCTAATCTTCTATACTGATAATTAAGTAGTAATAATCTTGTATTAGCCATATTCTCCTCTTATCTTGATCTTCTTCAGCACTGATTATCTATATTATTCACACATTTGCTTGTAAATATACTTACATATGAAATAATAATACTTATTTTTTCTCAGAGAAAAGAAGACTGCATGCAGAAGGCATAATTAATCTGAAGGGGAAAAAAATGAGGACTTGACAACAGTAACAGAAACTACCAGTAGTTTATCTGCTAGGCAAGAGAAGAGGCAACATTACCAGAACATTTTTAATGATCATGACAGTGTCTACAATATCCACGTCCAGACTCCTTCTACGCTGAACAACATGCTCCGTCTTCACATATACATATCAAGAAACTATGGACAATTTGAGTGTGGAAAGGATCATTGCTCCATGGAACATTCCACTCTAAGATGTAGTAGTAGTCCTGACTACAAGGGTGGCATCTGAGTTGCCTGGTGCATCAACAAGGCAGATAATGGGGTCTGGGTGGATTGCACAGTCACTGAATAGTTATAGTTCTGCATATTATGATTTCTTGGTTATATGCAAGGGATTTGTTCTTGGCCACAAACTGATGTACTAAGAACTTCCTTTGAGCAGTAAACAAAGTCTAAACATTGCTATAAGATCTTTCGTAAGTTATTCTTTCAATGCCTCAGTTTCCTCATCAGTGTAGTAGGACTCACAACCCTATTCCTCATAGTGTTACTGTAACAATTTGAAGGAATTCTTAATGTAAAGCACTTGTACCAGGACTAATATTGGCACACACAAAACGAGTAAGAAACCTCAGTTATCATTACAATTATTCTAAGGGCAGCTGGAAATTTACCAGTCTACTGGAAAGTTAACTAAGATTTTGTATCACATATTCTAAGTAAATGTGATCAAAGAATGACTGTCAGTCTATTTGGCTCTACAAGTAGAAGACTTTGAAAATCTTAGTGTTGTATTCACAAGACGGTGGAAATTTTAACTACTTTGCTTGAAATATATTAAAATTCTATTTCCATATCTGAATTCATCTGAATTACTAGAGAAAATGAATAAATGCCTTGATGAGAGTTATACATGTAATTATTTTATTTCTTCTAAAATTTTTATTCTTGCCTAAAATTCTACAAACTTGTAGAGAAAAATTTCTACAAATTTAGAAATACGGAAATCATTTATGAAAACTTTTTCTTCCTAAATATGCAAATGTTTATCAAGTATTCATAATATTATATTAAAATGTCTATAGATTAATGAAATGCTTTAAGAAATTGTATTAACTAGAAAATAATGGTGTCCATCAAAAAATTTTCTGACGAGGTATAAAATGATAGTATTGTTGCATTTAAAATAAAACACTCACATATATAATATCTCCAGTTCACTTGGATATTGAGAAAAAAACATACCTACTTAAATAGAATTATTTGAGAATGATGTAAGAAAATGCTATGAAATTAATTTACCATATTCTTTTACAAATTTAACACAATTAGAGAAAAATTAGTGACATTAATTTCAATTAAATTCAGAAATGGTGATTATTTTATTTATAGTTTTTCAACTCACCTTTTTTTCTTACCAAAATAGTAATGGTGATAATATTAATACATTTTTTTTTTAGTTTATTCCCTGTCCTTGGAGAAGCTCTCAGGATGCATAATAAAGTATCGGGTTGTTTTCTCAATTAGGGCTTTAACCTATGATGAACTTTCATTTGGCCATCTCTTCCTGACACATAATCACAATGACTACGACATTAATTTATTTAGACAGGATTCAACAGGGCAGTTGTTACTTGTTCCACAATTTGATGGGGAATAAGAACCAATTCCCTGCAGAATAGAAGCATAAGAACTTTTATCCATCTATTCTAATGTACATTAATTTTTAAAAAGCATGTAATACTTAAGAAAATCCTGTTAGATACTCAGAAATAAGGATTTTTAAAGCATACAGTCTTCTCACAAAACAGTTTAACTGTGGCTTTAGAATAAGGTGACGTCGTAGACCTACACATAATCATTGCTCAATATTGATCAAGAAGAAGATGAGAACATTACTCAGTCTTTAATAGAGTTAGCTGAACAAGTCTGAAAACCTGTGTTGTGTATTCAATCAGGACACATCTAAATAATGTTTTTGGGAATCTGTCACAGATAAAGTTTTTGCCTTTGATTTCTGTAGTTTTTTGAAAGAGATTGTTTTAATAGAGAACATGGCTTAAACATTACAGAGGATGTGAACAGTGCATCTGGTAAGATAAGGTGAAAAAAATTTCAACTCAATCTGAATTAAAAGATTGAGTCATACATGTTTATATAACTGAAAATATACAGAGATAAAGCTAGTGTCAGGGTATGCTTATTACGGCTGTTAAAATCACAGAATACCCAATTACCATTTCTTCTCCCTGTGTTTAATGGGGTTGTCAGTTAAACTGCTTTCACATGTAGCATTATATATAATCTGTGTAACAACTGTGGGTGGAGTGATTAGGCATACTCGTACAAAGGTATGTGAAAGTAATCCATAAACTATAAAATGTCATATAAATGTGGAATTGTAAAATTAACACTATTATTGTTACTCATTTTGAAGTGTTTTGGCATTAAAAATCAACTCTTACACCTGAGGTTTGCGCAGTACTCAAAAAATAGAAATTTGAAGCTTTCAAATTAGAAATATACCCTTAGCAATCACACATTTATTACTCTAATAGAACAAACTGTCAAGAACAATTTCTTTATCTTGAGAATTAACACTTTTTGATTGACCTCATATAAAATTGCTTTCACATAATTAAAAAGTAGTTTTTATAGTGGAAAAGTTCAGTGGAAGACTAAATTCTAAACATGTTATTTTTGAAATTGAGACATTGTGGTATCATTGTTTACTCTCTTAATTTTGCATTTATACATTCATAATTTATTTTGCCAGACCAATTTGCTAGAATTAACTTTTTTAACTGAATGCAAAAAACAACCTGAAGAGAAGAACAGTGCTTTTATTTCTGCGATGAGATGCAGAACATTTGTAATCATGGTCAAAAATTTAAATATCCATGGGCAGTATGTCAATGTGCTATTTTAAAAGATACATGTGAACTTTAAAAATTTTTTTGTCTTACTGTAAACACTATTTGTGAATAAGTTGTCAAAATCATGAATATATTTCAGCGAATGTAATATTCACAGTAAACATCTGCTCAACTTAATTTCTTCACAGTTGTAATAATCATCAAATATGGCTACTTGGGAAGTAGAATATTGGCTGTTCCACTAAAGAAGAAGACTCTAAAAGTAAATCAAATGAAAAAACTCAATACAATATTTTGGTTAGAAATGAAAAAATGACATTTTCAAAATAACATAATTCCTTAGAGAAAGCAGAAAGTTTGCCTGCATCTCATCTTCACACTGGAACTGGTGCTGGTCCTGAACTTTACTAGTTGTTATTAAGAGGTTTAAGTAGTCTTATAAATATTTCAGGTTAAAATGTGATATTATTCTTCGCAGTCAGTTTTGAGTATTTTTTTTTTAATAGTCATTGTGTGTCCTATAAGATATCCATCCTTCATACCCAGTAATAAAGCATGTTCCGCATGAACGGATGAGCTTCTGTCCTGTAGAGGGCACTGCTGTATATTTATGCAAGCACCACTAGGCCGTTGAAGGTTGAAGATAAAAGATAACAGGATCGGTATTTTGGGTCTCATCAAAACAAAGATGGGGCCACAGAGACGAAGAAAAGTATGGAAAAAATATTGAGAATAGCATTCCGCTTTTAAATGAAGATTTCAATATATATTTTAAGCTCAGTATGAGTCATGTAAGTCATTAATAGTCACTTTTTTCCCCAAAAATGGCCTAGGAAAATTAAAAAAAAAAAAATTGATAATGATAGGAAAGCAATGCTTTTAGAGAATTTTTTTCTATAAATGGTGTGTTGAAATTGGGTATTAATTTTGAAATCAATTTATTTAAAACTGAAACATCCCCACCTACTGAAAAGCTCTCCTGACATTTCTACCTCTCCTTAAGAGTTAGTTTCTTCCTTCTCTGTACACTCCTATAGGACGCTGTATATGTGACTTCTGCAGCATATATAGTTATATGCTTTGGGCCTCTACTGAATTGTGACCCCTACGAAGTCAGGGCCCTCTTCTCATTCACTATGCTAGCAATGCCTTGCACAGAGTGTTTACTCAATAAACATGTACGGAATAAACGACCAAGCGACTAACAAAAATGAAAATCATTTCAAGGGCAGAAATAAATATTACCTAGAATACCAAATTAGCAACACAAATATAAATTCTATGNTCTGACGAGGTATAAAATGATAGTATTGTTGCATTTAAAATAAAACACTCACATATATAATATCTCCAGTTCACTTGGATATTGAGAAAAAAACATACCTACTTAAATAGAATTATTTGAGAATGATGTAAGAAAATGCTATGAAATTAATTTACCATATTCTTTTACAAATTTAACACAATTAGAGAAAATTAGTGACATTAATTTCAATTAAATTCAGAAATGGTGATTATTTTATTTATAGTTTTCAACTCACCTTTTTTTCTTACCAAAATAGTAATGGTGATAATATTAATACATTTTTTTTTTTAGTTTATTCCCTGTCCTTGGAGAAGCTCTCAGGATGCATAATAAAGTATCGGGTTGTTTTCTCAATTAGGGCTTTAACCTATGATGAACTTTCATTTGGCCATCTCTTCCTGACACATAATCACAATGACTACGACATTAATTTATTTAGACAGGATTCAACAGGGCAGTTGTTACTTGTTCCACAATTTGATGGGGAATAAGAACCAATTCCCTGCAGAATAGAAGCATAAGAACTTTTATCCATCTATTCTAATGTACATTAATTTTAAAAGCATGTAATACTTAAGAAAATCCTGTTAGATACTCAGAAATAAGGATTTTAAAGCATACAGTCTTCTCACAAAACAGTTTAACTGTGGCTTTAGAATAAGGTGACGTCGTAGACCTACACATAATCATTGCTCAATATTGATCAAGAAGAAGATGAGAACATTACTCAGTCTTTAATAGAGTTAGCTGAACAAGTCTGAAAACCTGTGTTGTGTATTCAATCAGGACACATCTAAATAATGTTTTGGGAATCTGTCACAGATAAAGTTTTGCCTTTGATTTCTGTAGTTTTTTGAAAGAGATTGTTTTAATAGAGAACATGGCTTAAACATTACAGAGGATGTGAACAGTGCATCTGGTAAGATAAGGTGAAAAAAATTTCAACTCAATCTGAATTAAAAGATTGAGTCATACATGTTTATATAACTGAAAATATACAGAGATAAAGCTAGTGTCAGGGTATGCTTATTACGGCTGTTAAAATCACAGAATACCCAATTACCATTTCTTCTCCCTGTGTTTAATGGGGTTGTCAGTTAAACTGCTTTCACATGTAGCATTATATATAATCTGTGTAACAACTGTGGGTGGAGTGATTAGGCATACTCGTACAAAGGTATGTGAAAGTAATCCATAAACTATAAAATGTCATATAAATGTGGAATTGTAAAATTAACACTATTATTGTTACTCATTTTGAAGTGTTTTGGCATTAAAATCAACTCTTACACCTGAGGTTTGCGCAGTACTCAAAAAATAGAAATTTGAAGCTTTCAAATTAGAAATATACCCTTAGCAATCACACATTTATTACTCTAATAGAACAAACTGTCAAGAACAATTTCTTTATCTTGAGAATTAACACTTTTGATTGACCTCATATAAAATTGCTTTCACATAATTAAAAGTAGTTTTATAGTGGAAAAGTTCAGTGGAAGACTAAATTCTAAACATGTTATTTTGAAATTGAGACATTGTGGTATCATTGTTTACTCTCTTAATTTTGCATTTATACATTCATAATTTATTTTGCCAGACCAATTTGCTAGAATTAACTTTTTTAACTGAATGCAAAAAACAACCTGAAGAGAAGAACAGTGCTTTTATTTCTGCGATGAGATGCAGAACATTTGTAATCATGGTCAAAATTTAAATATCCATGGGCAGTATGTCAATGTGCTATTTTAAAAGATACATGTGAACTTTAAAATTTTTTTGTCTTACTGTAAACACTATTTGTGAATAAGTTGTCAAAATCATGAATATATTTCAGCGAATGTAATATTCACAGTAAACATCTGCTCAACTTAATTTCTTCACAGTTGTAATAATCATCAAATATGGCTACTTGGGAAGTAGAA
Source organism: Rhinopithecus bieti (assembly GCF_001698545.2). Lineage (NCBI taxonomy): Eukaryota > Metazoa > Chordata > Mammalia > Primates > Cercopithecidae > Rhinopithecus > Rhinopithecus bieti. The sequence goes on from NW_016808811.1 coordinate 2,027,687, forward strand.
TATTGGCTGTTCCACTAAAGAAGAAGACTCTAAAAGTAAATCAAATGAAAAAACTCAATACAATATTTTGGTTAGAAATGAAAAAATGACATTTTCAAAATAACATAATTCCTTAGAGAAAGCAGAAAGTTTGCCTGCATCTCATCTTCACACTGGAACTGGTGCTGGTCCTGAACTTTACTAGTTGTTATTAAGAGGTTTAAGTAGTCTTATAAATATTTCAGGTTAAAATGTGATATTATTCTTCGCAGTCAGTTTTGAGTATTTTTTTTTTAATAGTCATTGTGTGTCCTATAAGATATCCATCCTTCATACCCAGTAATAAAGCATGTTCCGCATGAACGGATGAGCTTCTGTCCTGTAGAGGGCACTGCTGTATATTTATGCAAGCACCACTAGGCCGTTGAAGGTTGAAGATAAAAGATAACAGGATCGGTATTTTGGGTCTCATCAAAACAAAGATGGGGCCACAGAGACGAAGAAAAGTATGGAAAAAATATTGAGAATAGCATTCCGCTTTTAAATGAAGATTTCAATATATATTTTAAGCTCAGTATGAGTCATGTAAGTCATTAATAGTCACTTTTTTCCCCAAAATGGCCTAGGAAAATTAAAAAAAAAAAAATTGATAATGATAGGAAAGCAATGCTTTTAGAGAATTTTTTTCTATAAATGGTGTGTTGAAATTGGGTATTAATTTTGAAATCAATTTATTTAAAACTGAAACATCCCCACCTACTGAAAAGCTCTCCTGACATTTCTACCTCTCCTTAAGAGTTAGTTTCTTCCTTCTCTGTACACTCCTATAGGACGCTGTATATGTGACTTCTGCAGCATATATAGTTATATGCTTTGGGCCTCTACTGAATTGTGACCCCTACGAAGTCAGGGCCCTCTTCTCATTCACTATGCTAGCAATGCCTTGCACAGAGTGTTTACTCAATAAACATGTACGGAATAAACGACCAAGCGACTAACAAAAATGAAAATCATTTCAAGGGCAGAAATAAATATTACCTAGAATACCAAATTAGCAACACAAATATAAATTCTATGAAAAGATATGACTATAAAGAACTATTGAATTTTCTCCAAATTACTCTGAGCATAGAGGAAGGTAAATGATTTACTACCAACACATATTCTGATGTCTTTATTAACCTATATTTAACATTATTAAGGAGTTTTTCTTTTCCTTCTTATTTTTTTCAATGGGAATGCTAACCTAAAATACTTGATAATCAGGATTGTATATAAAGTGAAAATTTCATTGAAAATACATTAATGCTTAGCATTATTATGTCTATGTTATGTATTATTTTCATTCATTATTATTATTTTTGAGACGGCAGTCTCGCTTTGTTTCCCCAGTCTCTGGAGTGGCAGCTGGCACTATCTGACTCACTGCAAGACTCTACCTCGGGGGTTCATGCCACTGGCGTCCTGCCTCAGCCTCCCACCGTCAGCCTGGGACACTACAAGTGCCCGCCGACTGTTGCCCAGCTATTTTTTGTATTGTTTAGTAGAGACGGGGTTCCCCATGTTAGCGCACGGATGGTCTCGATCTCCTGACCTCGTGACCCATCCGCCTCGCCATCCAACACATGCTGGATTACAGGCTTGGAGCCACCGTGCCGTCTGCCATATTATCATAACAAGAATGCAAAACTCTCCTTATACAAAACACACACACACCACACACACACACATATACTATATATATAGTATAATTATTATATAGTATAAATTAGCATGCGCTTCTAATGTAGTAGAACAAGAACATATTTGGGAAAAGCAGGATTTATTATGGGTAGTAGGAAAAGTAGTCAGTTTCTAACAGAACTGAATAGCATAAGCACAAAAATAACAGATTGTATAGAAGCAGAGCAGCATGTGAGACAGAGAGTTATCTGAATAGTATCCAATAGTTGTTGCATATGCGCCAAAAAAAAGCTTCTTCAAATATGAGGTGCCTTAACATAATTCTAAAAATTAGTTTAGGAATTATCCTTTTCCCCAGTGAATGCTATCCTACCTCTTCCTTTCCCTTATCTCTCGATTTATTTAAAAGTTATGAGGTGTTTGTTTGACCAAAGCTCTTGGGTAGATGAGACATTAATCACAATATATTTTTATATTTCTTTAACTAGATTAGATGTTAACCTTCATTTCCAAAATGACATGAAGACTCATTCAGAATAGTGTCATGAACAGACATTAAATCAGTCCAACCATTTATCCCCAGGAAATCTGCATCTCAGAGGTTTTATATCATTTTGCATTATTTGTCATTGTTAAGGAACAATAAAAAGCATAAATGAAAATGATCATATTAAAAAAGCAAGATGTTTTACTTCCCAATGTCATTGGAAACGGGAAACTGTGCTAGCAGAAAATACAAAAATATTATCACTCAAGGGTAAATCTTTTTATGGCTAAGCATCACGCCGATGGCAGAGTAAAAACCATTCAATGTGGCCACAATGATGATCGGTTTGGATTGACTTAGCTACAGAGCATCTGCAGAGATTTAAGGGATTGGCCACAATTCTCTTCTGATGGCTCTGCCAAAACATGGTTAATTTATTCAGGTCCATAGACCTGAACCAAACTAAAGTGATGCTTTCAAGTGATTATAAAACAGATCCAAATAAAATATCCTATAAATGCAGCCAAATCACTAAGAAATAGATACTTACTTGGGTTACTGGTTTTTTGAAAGAAAATTGTTTTTTCTTTATATGTTGTTATAATGGCTTTAATGTAGTAGAAAAGAACCTATCTGGAGAGCAGATTTATTATAGGCAGCCAGAAAACAGTCATGTTTCTAACGGAACTGAAACATTGCCCATTCATAGATTCTAAGAGAATAAGCTGTTTCAAAACATTTGAAGTTATAGGACAGAGCAAAGCAAAGAAGTAACTGGAGGAAACAACAGGAGAAAAACGATGATCCCAAGCACTACTTTCAAGTCTTTAGACCCCACGAAGGACCTCAGGCCCTTGGAGGACAGTTGGAGAAACAATGAGGGCCTCCTAGCTCTCATTAAGGGATACAAGGTGGTCTGTTTTTAACTTGTTTCTGTAACGGAGCACTTTTTTACTTCTCCTATGAATTTCTTAAAAAACTTGGCCTCAATTGCTTAAAGTGGCTTCCATCTTTAAGATCTCATGAAACACACAAACTTTAAAAACAAAATGGGAGGAATCAAATTAACTCATTTTATTGGGCAAACTAAATTTAAGAACAACAACAACAAAAAAAAAAACCTGAAGTTTTCTAAAGCTAATCATTTAACAATCACTTAATTACTTGTTTTTTTTTTTTTTTAAATCACTGTGATAAGTGTTGTGAAGATTTACTCACAAATATTTGATGAGCATCTGCAATGTACTAGACAGAGGTAATTAAGAAATAGTTCTTGCTCCTTCCTTAGAAGCTCATAATTTTACAGGGGTGGCTCAAAAACTAAAACCATTCCAGAACTCGGAAAAAATGTCAAGGAAGTAAGAAGCAACAAACTTAAAAAGGAGATTAAAATCGGTGGTCACAGCCCATAAAGACTAAGTGAAGGAAGAATTGCGTGGGGGCAGGGAAGGGTTGGGGTTTGAGAGATGAGTGGAACTTTATATCATACAAAGGGTAAAAATTATATTCAGAAGGATAAGCACTTCAGAAAGATAGGCTGAAAAGCTGCAATAGTTACTCGGAAACCACCAGTAGATTGTTATTTTTTTGTAATATAAACAACAGGAGTTGTGTAAGGTCCAAAGGGAGACAGGAGTCATGTCACGAAGGGCCTTGTGCGTCAGGCTCATGAGCTTGAATTCCATCCAATGGTGGACTCAGGGTCATCAACTGAGGAGTCTTACAAGGAAAATCATACTCAGGTAGCAACTTTAAATGTTGGTATTCAGTTGACATTAATATTGATGAGAAAAATTATATTACAATTATCACTTTAAAAATTGTTGCTGATTTTTACATTGTATGAAGACAATACAATTATACATTAAAATGACCATTTATTTTCCTATGTGTAAGGCTAAGTGGTCATGGGTATTATTTCAATAAAAATTCTTCAAAATTAATTTGTAGTCTAACACATCCTATGTTAGTATTTAAATACATACGCAGTACAAACGACCTTAGGAAAATAAAGACTTTCATAGTGTCCAGGAAGGGATTTCTAATAATTTTTTTAAATCAGTAAAAAACACACAAAATATGGACAAAATCTTTAAGCTTATAAATTTAAGTAATGCAACTAAACTCTAATTGAAAAGATTATCACTAATAATTTTTAGAACTATATAAAAAAAGATAATTTCTTTGGGGATTTGCACTGGTGTTTAGACATGGATACCTAGAATTTTCCTTAGGCCAACATCTTTTAACCTTGTCATCTTTGATAAATATTGCAATCTATGCCCTACTGGAATGCAAATTAAAATTCAGGTTGAGTTATATAGTGATTTCCCTGAGTGAGTGGGGCAGTGGCTTGCAGAAACACAAGAGAATCTTTTTGAATGCTGGTAACAATCCATTTCCTAATTTGGTTGTTGGTTCCACAGTGACGTTCACTTATGGCAATTCACCCCCTGTGCATAATAACTAAGTTATACATTACATGTATATTATAACTCTATGTAGCTGCTTATTTACAAATACTGAAAAAAATTCTAAAATTTTGACTTAGACAATACAAAACCAATGGGACAAAGACTGAATTATTTTCAAACTACATAATCTGCAGTCCCATCCAGCTATCTCCCTCCCTGGGTGTGTGCATGTGTGCCACAGATAGAGACTGGAAGTACTGCCTTTTTCTTCCCCAGTCTCTCTTATAAAACTATTATTAAACTTGTATAGGTTTGCATATCAGGGAATACAACTCCCTGTTCAACTTCAGAGGTAATCTATTATTTGAAATGTATTATGACATGTTGAAATGAAAACGAAAAAACATTTATTTAGCAAAACAAGTTCACCTTCAAAAGTATCTTGAGATTTGGTTAGAATCAAAGTTATCCTTTATTAGACAAGGCTGTTTTCTTTGACCAAGCGAGTTTCAGTATCAGTGAAACAGGAAGGGTACACATTACATAACAGCCACATCAACTGAATCAACCCTAAAAATCAATGGGGATTTTTACAGGAATATGTCAGGAGCAAATCCAAGAGACCTTGTTGTAACATGAGTAACAAATGTTCAGAGAAGTAATTTGTGGCGGTTGTTATTTCCAATAGAAAGTAAAACAAGAAAAATGTAAAACAAATAATGCCACCTTACATACATTCCAGATTTAACCTGTATGACACTACATTGCAATAGCTGTTGTGGTTTTTTGACTACACTGTATTAACCTTGAGCTGACTGCAGTGAACAATCTTAAATCACCTATCTTTGTATTCTCAATGACTAAAACAGTGTATTAGTACATGGCAAAAAAAAAAAAAATGAAGTAATTGATGTAGTAGAAAAATTTTTCTCACAATGTCCAGTGTGATTCTTCAGAAACAGCACTCCATTGTTGATAAGAAAGCATACCTCAGAAGTTTCTAAGGTTCAGTTGTCAGAAAGCATTTGTACTTTGTTTTATAGACTCCCTGAGTGTCCATTTTTTTTATTAGAGACTTTTTTTTCAGGTTTTTTTTCTTCCAGACATTTACAGGTAAAGCACACTTGTATAAAATGTGTGGATACAATATATAGTAAAGTTCACACCATTTCACTTTCTTTAGGAATTTTCCCAACACATAAAGGAAGCTACCCAATGTACATCTATCACCTCACACAGCTAGCATCGTTTTATGGTGAGAACACTTAAGATCTACCGTCTTAGCAAATTTCAAGTATACATTACAGCATTATTAACCTTACTTGCCATGCTATATATTCAGTTCCCAGAATATCGTCATCTTCTAATTGATTATTTGTACCTCTTGACCAACATCTCCTCATTTCCCCTACCCCCAGCTACTGGCAACCACCATTCTATTCTCTGCTTTTGCAAATTCTGCTTTTTTAGATTCTACATATAGTGAGATTGTGCAGCATTTGTCTTTCCATGTTTGCTAATTTCACCTAGTATAATGTCCTCTAGTTTCATTCATCTCATCACAAATGTCACAATTTCCTTCATTATGGCTAAATATTTCAGTGTGTGTAAATACATATACATATATGCATATGTGTGTTGTATATACATATATGTGTGTATGCATGTATATATATGTATTTATTACACATTTACTTCATCAGTTGATGGACATTTAGGTTACTTTGGTGTCTTTGATATGTTGAATGATGCTGCAATGAACATGGTAGTGTAGCTATCTCTTCAGCATACTGACTTTTTTTCTTTTGGGTATATACACAGAAGTAAGATTGCTGGATTCTTCTGTATATTAAAGTCCAGTTTGTTTCAGCTACTTGAGATGTGACCCCAAGAATTTAGTAAGGAAATGTTTATATTAATTCAAGTATGAAGTGATATGATGTTCTGTATGTGAAAGTTCAGGTTCCTCTACACTATTTACTAAAGAGTTTATCCTCTTTCCATTCTATATTTTTCATGCCCTTCTCAAAGATTAGTTGATCATAAATGTATGAGTTTACCTCTGGGATCTCTGTTATCTGTTCAGTTTTTATGCCAGTATCATACTCTTTTGATTATTATAGCTTTGTAATATACCTTCAAATCATAAAGCTGTGACGTCTCCAGTTTTTTTTTTTTTCTCAAAATTGCTTTGGCTATTTAGAATATTTTATGTTTCCACACAAATTTTATGATTTTTTTCTAATAACTGTAAAAAAAATCATTGAAATTTTGACAGGGTTTGCATTAAGCTTGTAGATCACTTTGGATAGTAAGAAAACAAATCCCATTTGCAACAGCATCAAAAAATAAAATATTTAGAGAAAAATTTGACTAAGGTTGTGAAAGATCTGTGCATTAAGAACTAACGCATTGATGAAAGAAATTGAGTAAGACACAAATAAAAGCATAATGCACAGGAAACTTGAAAAAACTATGAGCTATTGACACAACTGAGTGTTAAGCAACTGAGAAAAACAGAAAAAAACTGTTCACTATATACAGATACTAAGTTATTCCAGAACATATTAAAGCAAAATGAAGTATATTAATAACATGCTAACTTTATTAAATACACACGTACACACTTTTCTTTTTTTAAAGGATCACAGAATAATAAATTATAGGCTAATGAAAATGATCACTTACGAGGGTGTGTGAACAAGTTGTAAGGAACAGATATTAGAATGGAATGTCTTTGAATACACCTTTGTATAGTTCTGACTTGTGAACCACGTAAATGTTTTTATATTTTTTAAAAAGTAAATTTAAAAAAACGATAAAGCGAACCTTAATATTGTACGCTAATATAAGCAAATTAAACTTCAATGGGGCTTTTTTAGCATTATCACACAGAAAATAAAGAACAAATTCAAGTAAATTTTGAAAAGATTTAGCTGTCAGCAAATACTCCTATTCCAGGAACAGAAAGAGAAAACAAAAAATCCTTGAACTTTACTAAATAGATTTTAGGTGGTGATATTGATATTGTGATATCCTTTAGAAAATATAACAAGAAAAATACAAAACACCACCAACTTACATACATTCCGGACTTAACCTGTATCACACCGCATTGTAACAGTTGATAAGCTGTTTGACTACACTCTATTAACCTGGAGCTGATTACATTCAACAACCTTAAATTAGACTGATTTTTTTTTTTTTTTTTTTTTTTTTTTTTTTTTTGAGACGGGGTCTCACGCTATCGCCCAGGCTGGAGTGCAGTGGCGTGATCTTGGCTCAGCGCAACTTCTGCCTCCTGGGTTCAAGCAATTCTCTCACCTCAGCCCCCCAAGTAGCTGGGATTCCAGGCGAGCGCCACCATACCAAGCTGGGGGTTTCGCTATGCTTCCCAGGCTGCTAACTTTTGAGCTCGGGTATCTGCCCTCTTCAGCCTCCCAAAGTGGATATAATAATTCTTAATTTAGTTCATCTATATGTAACGTAAATCAAATAAGTAAATATACTGAATTTTGGGGACACACAATTCTCATTACAGGATATGGGAGATCAAATTATAGAGTGAGAGAGGTGAGGAAAAACCATATATCATTGGATTTGAATTAGAGAAGAATTTATGATTAAGAAAAAAGTAATTAAGATTATGTATTCCCTAGTTTTGTTTTTAAATCACCACTAGCAATGAGTACACGTAATACTCAGATCTTGGTATCTTTCTTACTAAAGCAGGAATCCTTAAAGAATAGTACATACAAGGTTTGGGGCAGAGGAATCAGAAAGCGAGCCCTGAATATTTTCTTGTTTCAGAATTTAAGGCACTCATGAACGCATAGAGAAGACAACAGATCAAAGTTGCCATTTTGAAGGGGTTTCCAACAGCCAATTCACATAATTTAAGTATCAAAAAGAATATTTCAAGTAATGTATAATTTCACATTGAATATATAAAAATCCATGAGTTGGTAATATTAAAATATATTTTAAGAAATGAAAAGATAGGAGAGAGAAAAGAACTTTTTAAATGGAGGAATGCCAGCTCGTAAGCGTAGAAGGAATGATGTAATTGGAAAGTTTTTATTTTGTGTTCTACAATGTAATAACTCATTCATGCAAGGATCATCAATAGATGTTAAAATCATTATACAAAACTGTGGAGGAGCAGAATATTTAGTTTCAAGATATCACTCGACATTAATAGTTACCAATAACATGGAATAAATATATCACTAGAATAAACAAGTCTGGCAGATCCTATCTTATCCAAGTGACTCAAACTTAGTGTCACCAATTATAGGACAAACTGGCATTGTGAGTCCTTCTGTATGATAAAATGGGAACTGTGTATCATTGTCTGCATAACATTTTTTATCAAAATCATTAATATACTTAAGGGGAAATCATCACACAAATCCAAATTGTATGACTCAAGACCATTGTCTTGGACTTTGTGTAAGTGGAAATGTTGTGAAAGGTAAATCAAGAGAGAATTGTAGATTAAAGAAGGGTCAAGAGACATAATATCAAAGGCAATGCATAATCCTTGATTGGATGCTGAGTTGGGCAACTGAAGACATCTGAATATGGACTGTATATGAGACATTATTGTACCATGGTTAAATACTTTCGGTATTATAATGTGATCATACAGGAGATATAAGATTATGTTCTTTTTAGGAGATACATGATGAAGTATTATAATATCAGCCACTTATTTTTAAATAGTTCACAAAAAAGCATATTTGTGTATATATCCATAAAATCCATATATGTATCTATTAATACAATCTACCTATCTATAATTACAAAGATAGACAAAACAGATGTAGCAAAATTTTGACAACTGGTGAATCTAAATCAAGGATTGACAAACTTTTTCTACAAGGACAGATGGTGGATATTTTAGGTTTTTGGTCCATATGGTCTCCGTCACAAGTACTCAACTCAGTCTTGCAGTGCAAAAGCAGCCACAGACAATACATAAATAAACAGGCATAGATTTGTTCCAATAGAACCATTGATAGAAGCAGATGACAAGCTGAAATTGTCCATGAAACTCTAATTTGAAGATCCCTGAGCTAGATGAGTATTTTTATGGGTGTTCATTTTACTTTTTTGCTGTTTTGAAAATATTTAAAATAAAAAACATAGGAGAAATAACAATTCTCTATTGAAACAGAAATTATTCATTTGATTTTCTTATAGAAGTGGAAAACAACAGTATTTAATAAAAGTCATGTAGCCTTTATTTGCTGTAATGTCACTGCCCTTCTCAGCAAGATAAAGAGAAGGTTAGAGACTATATAGATCCAGGTCTTTAGAAACAAATAAAAAGCACGATCAGCCAGAGAATATTAAACTACACATTCCTTAATCTGATTTTTTTGTTTATAAACTTAAAATTAATAGTAATGAATGGGAAAATAAGAAACATTTACAAAAAAAAATTTCATATCAAATGTGGACATGTACTATTTTATCCACTATCTCTTATAAAACATATATGCTGTAGGAAATTAAATACCATTACTTAGACTGTTTTTGAATTCACTAATCTTGTGATATTTAACACATTAAAATACATACTGTATTGACACTAGGTTTCTTTTTCAGTAGTTGTTTGAAATTAAGTTACCTTAACAGATATGATTCAAACATAAAGAAAATGCTTGCTCTATCACAGTTCTACACAGTCTCTGTCTCTCTCTCTCTGATTTAATAATTATCACTTGACTTTACTTTTACAGATGATTTTGCTTATCAATATTTTAACCAATTTTATATAATGAATGTATGTTATAAAGGCACATGTATATTATACATGCAGAATAAATTTATAAACAGACACATGATAGATACAGAGATAGATATAGAGTTAGAAGTAGAGAAAGAGAGAAACATGGAGACATATTTTATCTCATGGCACAGACAAAACCTTTGTGAAATTTCTTAGAAAACAGCTACATTTGACATAATAGTCAAGAGAAGGTGAGGAGTGATTCAGAGGATAGCAAGTCACAGAAAGGATTTCGGGCCACATGACATGGAGTAATGAGCAAATATTCGAAGATTAAGAAGGATGTCAAAACACAAGCTGTCTTTTTTAAACTGAAATTGTTGTCATCTGAGATAATCTAGAAGAGCTCATAGTCAGTCCCTTTTCTCCCCAGTCAACTGAAATGCTCTTGACTATGTCATTTATATTTGAAAATAATTAATGCAGGTTTTTAAAATGCCTTTTACAATAGGCATAACTTGAGCATACAAAATCTGTTTTAAGGCATATTAAATTCAGTTCCACAGATAAATTTGACAGGGAAATGATGAAAAGAGAAGCTAACAGCAGTGATAGGGTATTAACAAAAGTGTTAAGAAAATATGGAAGGATGTTTGGCAAACAGTGTGGTGTCACACTCTTGAAGTATTTAACCTACATTCTCTTTTGTAAAGGGGTAGTCTTTTAGAACTTTATATTAGTTTTCAGTATAAAATAATAGTATTTCATTATAAGAAAGTGGAACATAAAATACAGTTATCCATAATCTTTTCAGGCCTATAGCACTGTTGTTACCATCTAGTGGAATTCATTCCTCCATATATTTTACTTAGGAAATCATACAGCACATAAAACTTTCTATCTTGCTCTTTTTAAGGCATTATATTGTAAGCATTTTATTTGAAAGGACTACTAATGGAAATGGAATCGTTCATTCATTCAAAATACATTTCTGAATGTCTTCTCTGTGCTTGGGACAGTGAAGGCCTGTTATATACTACAGATAAATAAGATTGCATTCCAATAAAGGCAACTTCCAGAAATATCTCTTGGAATTGTTTCTAGTTTAAATAAATGTTTATCATACGATGTATAGCTATGAAGTTAAAATTTCCAAAAATATGTTTATCTAACAGCTAAATCATAATAAAATAATATTGTGTCAGTAGGAAGTATGGTATTATTTGCAATAACATTTGATTACCAGAGAAAATATTCATGTTCTCTAATCACAGATGATATTCAAGATGCTAGTGAAATTATTTAGAGTAATAAAAACTTAGAAGCCTAGAGGTTGCTCTTTGACAGATATAAATGTGCTTTAACGATTGTATCTTTATATTTTGTGACTCTGTATTATTTGGCTCTAGGCTACTCTTATTCAATGTCACCAGAAATAACACAGATCCATGTTCTTCATATCTAATTGACTACAAATAAGTGGAGATCAGTCATTTTCATAACTTCTTTTTCTGTATCCTGCTAGAGGGCTTCTCTAGGACTCACATGTCACCATTAACAACAGAAACAACAACAAAAAAGGCATAGACTCTTTTATAAGTGTCTTTGACATTAAAAATTCCAGCATTCCTTAGCTCCTTTTTTTTTTTTTTTTTTTAACAGTGTTCTAGATAATCTAAAAGGCTTAAAAGTTAGATATGCCTGAATGACCCTGATAAAATATGAAGTTATCAGTACAAAGAAACATATAAAATGTAAGAAGGTTACAGAAATTAATGTTCTGAGTTTTTAATCAGAATATCATATAGAATATCAAATCAAATTCTAGTACTATAGATTGGCCTGATTAAGAAACTATAGATTGGCCTGATTAAGTTATGAAATATAGTTCTGTCTTATGAGCCCTACTAAAGACCTACAAATGTTCCCCACTGACTCAATCTCATACTCAGCATGTGTTTCACACCGAGATTTAGTCCCCAGTGAGTAAATCTCAGTATGAAACACATGATGTTGATGGTATATACCATATAATATATATGGTTTCAGGTGGACTTTAGAGTAAATAATATAGTGATATTTATTATTATTCTTTAATCCTAATTATTTTTAGAAAAAAATGAATATACTTTACAACCCGCTTAAACAACTGCTTAGTCTAATAGAGAAACTGGGCTCAGGCTCAGTTTCTTGGGTCAAAAAAATATCTGACATGTAATAATATTTTGTATTCTATTTATTCATACCATTATCTTCTATATCTAACAAGTAAAAAACTGCTACATTTTCCAAATTAATATAAATAAATTTAAGTAAAAGGATGAAAATTCAGAGAACATTGTTGATATAGTAGATATGTGACTATGACAGAAATTAGAAAATTTATTTATGATGTGATAGAGAGATATGGAAAATTATAGCAGTGGTACCTGAATGAATAAAATTTAGGAATCACTGGCCTAGACTTGAGCTATTAAATAAGAATGCTACAGCCACATGTGTTTATTGGGCACTTGAAATCTGGATAGTCCAAGTTGAGATTATCTATAGGAGTAAAACACACACCAGATTCCAAATTGTTTTTTTATATTGATTATATGTTAAATAACGTGTTGAATGTATTGCATTAAATAAATATTTTTTAAAAATTGATTTCATCACTTTGGGAGGCCGAGGCAGGCGAATCACCTGAGGTCGGGAGTTCGAGACCAGCCTGACCAACATGGAGAAACCCCGTTTCTACTAAAAATACAAAATTAGCCAGGCATGGTGGCTCATGCCTGTAATCCCAGCTACTTGGGAGGCTAAGGCAGGAGAATTGCTTCAACCTGGGAGTCAGAGGTTGTGGTGAGTCAAGATCGCGCCATTGCACTCCAGCCCGGGAAACGAGCAAAACTCCATCTCAAAAACAAACAAACAAAAACAAACAAACAAAAAATTGATTTCCTGTGTTTCTTTTTCTTTTTTCTTTTTTTTTAATGTGGCTTTCTAGGAGAAAACGTGAAATTGTGTAAGTCACTCAACTTGTTTTCCCATTTGGTAGTATTACCCCAGACAACAAAGCCTTAGCATTCTAAGAGAACCTCAGTCTTTTCAAATTTGTGTTCCAAGCCTTGTTCTTTATCAAATAATTGAACTACTAGGTACGTCAAAGTTTTTAAGGTTTTGTACATCTACACCTTTATTCCAGAACAGCGGTCATCAAAATTTTCTGTTCATATAGTCCATAAAGTAATTTTTAAAATCATATATACCATCACATATTTATAGTTTGATATCTAAATTTTTACAACAGAAATTTAAATAATTGCTAATGATATCATTTCCAGTACACTATTGTATCATTCTTTTGAAAAAAAAATAAATATCTTGGTTATTTGAAATTCACTTTTTTTTTTTTTTTTTTTTTTTTTTTTTTTTTTTTTTTTTTTTTTTTTTTTGTCTCCGAATGTGCTGGGTTTACAGGCTTGGGC
>NW_016808811.1:2045128-2138007 GCF_001698545.2 Rhinopithecus bieti
AGTAGAGACGGGGTTTCACCATGTTAGCCAGGATGGTCTCGATCTCCTGACCTCGTGATCCGCCCGTCTCGGCCTCCCAAAGTCCTGGGATTACAGGCTTGAGCCACCGCGCCCGGCCTGTATGTCTTCTTTAGTGAATTCTTTTCAGATTTTTTCTATTTTTTAATTGGCATTTTTTAATTAAAATGTAAATGTTATTTGTACATTTTGGATAACAGTTCCTTCATAAGACACATTTTTGCAAATATTTTATTCCAGTCTGTGGTTTATATTCTCACTTTCCTGCAAGTGTCTTTCATAGCTTTTTCATTCTGTTATGCTTGTATTATAGTATGTGTAATGGGAATTAGAGACCTTGAAAGAACTTTAATAGATTACTTCTAAGCTGCCTTCCCACTCTCAACTCCTTAAGAAGTATATTTTTAAACTTAAGAAGTATATTTTTCAGGGGGCATTTTGATATTACAACTTATCACAAGCTATGATTATGAGTAAAAGCTAACAAACTCATTTAGAAATATTCAATAGCCTATTGCTTTTAAAAAGATTTTGTTTTAACTAATGTTAATACAACAAACTGAAATATCCCTCCCCATATATTATTACTGTATCCTTGCATACATTTAACTGGGAGGTAAAAAAGTTGACTAACGAGTCTGGGCTAACGAAAGCCTGTCATTTGACAGCTCATTATTTTTTCAGGTTGTCTGTTAAAGTATGAGAAACAATGCCATTAATAAAATCAGATTCTCCTGTTTAGTTTCTTAAATGTTTCCTTTATGGTGATGAAGTATTGCCTATATCTAAGACCAGCAGAATAAGACTTGTAAAGATATGTCTGGAAATAAAGATTGGAAGAAAAGTTATCAGTTATGGGTTTCTTTAGTAAGATCTCTACCTATGTTTTTTTATAGTTTCCTTCTAAGTGTATGATTGCAGTCCAGAGCTATAGTCATATCAACTGTGTATTATTTGCATAGATTAGCGTTGCCTTTTCACAGACACTTTTCTGTTATTTTCCTGCCAATATAAATACCAAAGACTATTAAAGTAAGTAGAAGTTTCGGGAAAGGTAGATTGCGTCTTGTCACAAATTGAAGCACAATGAGTAAGGTGACGTGACTTTTCTCTGCTAAGATCACTAGAAATCAGAGTTGTCTCATTAAATACACACTCAAAGAATGGAATGATTGCCAGACTTGCTGTGGTAAGACCTTTGAACATTTACAAAGGCATTTAGATAAATTTGAGCCTGTCACCCATTCTCAAGGTATTTAAACTTTACAGTTTTGCAGATCTTGTAGATGTACTTTCACTAGCTCTAACATGCACATTCTTGTTATGTAAGAAATAAATGATGCTTAAAATACCATTATGAAAGAATGAGTTATTTTAAATAAGAGATTTGGAATTATTTAAACCATATATTATATAAAAAATAATAACTTTTAAAAAATTCTAAAACTTTATATAGCCAGAAGTAATATAGAAAACAATAGAGGGTTTTTTTTTTTCTGAGAAATATATGACTAAAACAACATATGCTAATACCAAACTTTCTGGCAATAACGTTTTTTATACATGTGTCATATATATCACAATATGTGTAGTTTCCAAGGATTACCGTAACAAACTAGCACAAACCAGATGAGTTAAAAAGTCTCAGATCAAGGAGTCAGCAGGGTCATGTTGCCTCTGAAGGCACTAGGGCAAAACGTGATCCATTCCATTCTCTTAGCTTATGGTATTGTCAACAATCCTTGATGTGTTTTCACTTGCAGATGCATCACTCCAGTCTCTTCCTTCATCTTCACAAGGAGCTCTTTCTCTGTAGTTCTGTTTCTATATTTTCTATCCTTAGAAGGACCCATACTTATAAGTGTCCCACCCTATTTAAGTATGATCTCATTTTAACTTGATTGTATCTACAAAGACCCTGTTTCCAAATAAGGTCGTACTCTGAGGTTCCAGGAAGAACTTGAATTTTGGGGAGGGTATTACTCTCACCCAATATACAATATGATATGTCAACTTTGCATACCGAGCAATCTGAACTTGAGTTCTGACTCTGCTGCTTAGTAGCTATGTAATCTAAGGCAAGTTAGTTAATCTTTCTGGTTATATATTAGTCCCTATATATATACAAGTATGATAAATTCCACTTTGTTTTAAAGTTTAGAAATGATATTTGTGGGCCGGGCACGGTGGCTCAAGCCTGTAATCCCAGCACTTTGGGAGGCCGAGACGGGCGGATCACGAGGTCAGGAGATCGAGACCATCCTGCCTAACATGGTGAAACCCCGTCTCTACTAAAAAATACAAAAAAACTAGCCGGGCGAGGTGGTGGGCGCCTGTAGTCATACATACAGATGGCAAGTAAGCATACAAAAATGTTCAAAATAATACTTCATGAGGGAATTACAAATTAAAACAATGGGACACCACTACACACCTTTGACAATGCCCAGAATCTAGAACACTGACAACACTAAATGCTATTGAGAATGTGAAGCAACAGCAATTACTTCATTCATTGCTGACAGAAGTGTAAAATGGTATAGTCACTTTGGAAGACAGTTTGTCAAGTGTTACAAAGCTAAACATACTCTTACCATACAATTCAACCATTGCACTCCTTGGTATTTACCTAAATAAGCTAAAGACATACCCACGTGAAAATCTGTACACAGCTGTTTACATAGCTTCATTCATAACTAACACCCTTTGGAAGTCACCAAGATGTCATTCCATAAGTGAATTGGTAAATAAATGTGAGGTATATTCAGATAATGTAGTATTTTTCACTGTTAACAAGAAATGGGCTATCAAGCCTTAAATGAATATTACTAAGTCAAAGAAGTTAACCAGAAAATACTACATACTATATGCTTCCAACTACAATATATTCTGGAAAAGGCAAAAGTTCAGAAATAATAACATGATCAATGGTTGCCAGGGCTTGGGGGCAGAGGGGAATGAACAGTTCTAGTATAGAATATTTTAAGGCATTAAAACTACTCTGCATGATACTATAAAGGTGGATAGATGTCATTTTACATTTTTCAAAACCCATAGAATATACATCACCAAGAGCGAACCCTAATGTAAACTACTGATCTGGGGAATAAGTATTGTGTCAAATGTGGCCATAGATTGTAACAAGTGTACTACTCTGGTTCAGGGATGTTAATGATAGTCTGGGAAGCTGTGTGTGTGGCTGGGAAGGCAGGCAGTAAATTAGTACTCCTCTACCTTCCACTTAGTTTTGCTGTGAACATAGAACTGCTCTAAGAAACAGTCTATTTAAACAGCAACAACAAAAATAAACAAAGTATGATTCTTATACCACAACTTCTCTTAGGAAATAATTGTCTCTGTTTAAGAAAATAAACGTGTAAACTTTTAGGAGTACAAGTTGAACCCCTAAGGCATGAGTTGAGAAAAATCAGCAAATAGGAGAGATGGCTAATATTTTTCAACATTATAAATGTTCAGAATGTAAGGGTGAAGGAGAGAAGAATAAAAAATAGTTTGAGAGGGAAAAGACTGGGGTGGGTGAGTTAAATGGTGGAGGAGTAGCTAAGGAGCTTTTAAGACAGAAATATGTCTTTTCCTTTTAAAAGGTGTTTGTATTCGTGAACTGTTAAGGATCTCCATCTTTACTCTCATCTTACCACAACCAGCACTGATATTCAAAACATTTAACAAATCATATAGCATGGACAATCATCAGTGAAGACAGACACACTGAGCAATCAAACAGACAACAGCCAAAAAATCAGTTTGGCCTTACCACTGCCTGTGACCTAAATGATCGCCCTGAGTTTACCCTCAGACTGTCTCACATAAGTGCTTTATATCAGAAGGTGGTTTTTTTTTTTTTTTTTTGGCAGGGTGCAATGGCTCAGGCCTGTAATCCCAGCACTTTGGGAGGCTGAGGCGGGTAGATCACTTGAGATTAGGAGTTCAAGACCAGCCTGGCCAACATAGCAAAACCCCATTTCTACTAGAAATACAAAAATTAGCTGGGCGTAGTGGCACACACCTGTAATCCCAGCTACTTGGAAGGCAAGGCAGAGGCATAGAATATGCATGAACCCAGAGGGTAAGTTGCAGTGAGTCGAGATCATGGTGCGCACCAAGCCGGGTGATGGATTAAGACTCTGTCTCAAAAAAAAAAAAAAAGAAAAAAAAAAGGGAAAAAAAAAGCAAGCTGTTCCCCAGCAAAACTGTTGACAGAGACTCACATCTGCTTAAAACCGTGCGCTGCTGGGATAGCTTAAGTGGGGTCACAAGCTGATAAACTAAACTAGTACAAGCAGAAGCCAAAGGGGATCCTGATAATGTGAGACAGAGAGAAGTATCTGACATTTAGATCTTACTTTATGCCCATATGCAGGATATTTTAGCCCTTCCTTTTTCAGTGGTTAGAAGGAAAACTCTAATTACCACAAGCAAATATGGCTTAAAATGTTCTAAATCCTTAGAGGATCTCAGACACACACATTCTTCAATTGTTACATATTGTTGAGTCCCTACAATAAACAAGACTTCTTTTTTATCGTTTGTGCCTTCCTGTAGGTTATAGTCAAAAAGGAAATGAATGTAAGTGTGGTTTTCCCCAGGACAGACAACTGCAGGCTCTCTTCATTTCTTGGCTAATCACCCGTATATTCCACTCCTCCTTTGACCTCATGCTGCAGTCTTATTGAAACTGTGTGGCTATGGCACGGCTAAGATTTGATTCTAAGAGCCTTAATTTAACTCAAATAAGGCAGTTACTTTTTTCCATTGGATGACGCTTTTTAAAAATTCTAAAGTGGCAATTGTTTCACAATACCATGGGGCCAATGTTTGTAGGGGTTAATTATAAAATCAGAATTTTAATGAAGCACTTTATGTAGAAGACTATAAATAACAAACTCAAACCTTAAATCATCATCAGTTTTTAGTAATAATATGAATAGAAATATTGAATATAGTTAGTGAGTTAAGTCAAGAACCTATATACAAAAAACAAATTATAACATTTACTTCATTTATGGTTTCTTATTTTATCACTTATTTTCATCTTTAAATAATTACCTAACATTCCAAGAATGTTTGATGGTATTTTTTTAATCACATTTGATTATCTATTAATCTACTGGTCAATTTGTCTGTTCATTTATTCAGTTATTCATCCCGATCATCAGAGTTGTTTGCTAATGACATTTTAGCTAGCAATTTAAATTTCCTCTAGAGGATAGCAAGAGAAAAGTTCAACAATGTCCTAGGTATGTCCTAAGTAAATGCATAGAGACATGGGTAAGATATTGTAAATGAATTGTGCTCTTGCAACTTTCTGAAAAACAAAGCACTTCCTCACTCAGGGTTGTCATTGTATCACCTTTAAACACACAAAACAGAAAATCTTAACGTATTCCTGTAGGCAGAGAGGGAGCAATTATATATGGTTTCTAATTCTGTACTGCTATAACTAAATATCTGAGTCTGAGTAATTTACACAGACCAGATTTTTTTTTTTTTTTTTTTCCCCTTACAGTTCTGAAGGCTGGAAGTTCAAAATCAATGTACCAATGGATTAGGTGTCTGGGGAGGGATAGGTCTCTCTGCTTCCAAGATGGCACTTTGAAGGCTACACTCTAAGGAGAGGATGAATGTTGCGTCCTCACATGGCAGCAGGGACAGCACGACAAAAAGCCAAATGCTATGTGAAGCCTCTTTTATAAAGGCTTTAATCCCCTTCATAAGGGACGAGTCTTCCTGACCTAATCGCCTTGTAAAGGCCCCACATTTGAATACTGTTTTCTTGAGGATTATGTTTCAACATGAAGTTTGAAGGCAACATGAACATTCAAACTATAGCCTATGACAACAGAACTTGGCTTATAGAAAAAATTCAAAAATATTTATACCATTAATTGAAAGGTAGCCTATATTATTACAGAGGGCATAACATGTTCAGATGATAAGCTGATATACTACTGTGAAAAATCAGAAGTGCAGGGACTTTAAACTGTACTATACATGGAATGTTTTATCCCTGAATTTATAGAGAGAGGGGGGTAAATTCTCCTTTGGGACAGTATAAATTACTGAATAAATTGTTAAATAATATTATTTTAAATTTGGTACATTCTGTATTTAGCATTTAAATACTTCTCTCTCTTTTGGGGACAGGGCACTAAGTTGGTAAGTCCAACTGTAATCTTGTCCCATGTAAGCCTTATTTTCTATTTTTTAATTAATTTATTTTTTGAGACAGAGTTTCACTCTTGTTGCCCAGGCTGGAGTGACATGGCACAATCTTAGTTCACAGCAACTTCCAACTCCCAGGTTCAAGCGATTATCTTGCCTTAGCCTCCTGAGTAGCTAGGATTATAGGTGCCTGCTACCACACCCAGGTAGTTTTTGAATTTTTAGTAGAGACGGGGTTTCACCATGTTGGTCAGGCTGGTCTCGAACCTTAGGTGATCCTTAGGTGATCCACCTGCCTTAGCCTCCTAAAGTGCTGGGATCATAGGCGTGAGCCACAACATCTCTAAGTTATAATCGTGAGGGATGAACATCTCACTTCCTTAACACTGTAGGAGATGAGGTTAACACTTCAGTTGGTTAATTAATCGAAAGGCCACAGTGATTTTTGCCTATATTAGCTTTAATGCAAACTCCAAAGCCAAAATAGTTAAATTTGCTTTCTAACCACACTACTAGAAGGATGCTGCAGGCTAAAGATTGCTCACAAAAGATTCTAATGAGATGAAAAAGTATGAATATAAATTGTGCCTTATCTCTGATGCTTTAAGAGGGAATATTCTCAAAGATTATGTTTAGAAAGGTATTGTTGCTGTGATTAGTATAAATGCTCACACTTAATTTCACTTATTGCATGTGGTATTTCTAATTCTTCTGTCTCTTAAGGAAGGTATATTTAGTTAGATTTTGGCAACATTTACTCTATCTTCCTGGGAAAACAAAATGTATTATCTTTTTTTTTTCCCCCTTACAGAAGAGGTAAGAGTGGTAGCTTTTAGCTACTACTCTTCTATCTTAGCTCTCAGATAGAAAGGAACACATTCAAGTTTCTCAAACTTTAAAAACGTCATTCCTGACTCATAAAACCTGTGTAGAGATATATCAATCTGATGTAGTTACAATATTGCTATAATGTATGATTATAGTTTGGTGCTCTACAAGTAAAATGAAATAGTACTTGAGGTATAAGACTATAATCACTGAAATTCTCTTTCCACACTGTCAAAGAAACATTTCTTATTTAGAGGTTAGATAGATACTAAATCTTATGTTAAAAGCTTCAAATATTTTGTGCTGAAAAGACATGAAATATATAGAGAAAACATCTCTAAGTGTATCAATTTAATGTAGATTTACACATATTATGGAGATTTAATTCTTTCATCAAAATTTAAAAGAAGATATTTATTCACATACAGGCTAAGCTATTATAACAGAGACACAAGAATCAAAGTTTGTTTTTCTCTGATATATCAATCCACAGATGAGCCGACATTTTTAGGCTAAGTGGCTGTGCTGTACTTCACTTTTGGCTTTAACTTATACATCCATGGTAGATGGGACGGTTTCTGCCATCTCCCAACAAGCAGTAAGGAGGAAGGGAGCAAGAAAGTCAACATCCTATGGTTTCAAGGGAAAACACTAGTAGTGGTATTCATATCCCAGTGGCCAAAGCATAGTTACATGGCTACGCTTAGTTATGAAGGATACTGAGTGTGGTGGCCACCCATCTTACCCTCCAGGAAACATGATAATATATAACCAAAATAGACTTGCTTTAAGAAAAGAGGTGTGTTAGATGAAAAGATAGGAGGAAATATAAGCTGATTGTCCTTTTAACCCATATGAGAAAATTCTGTTGGAATTAAAATCATAATGTCCGCATTCAGATAGCATTTTACATTCTTTAAAGTCGTTTACTGGATTTCGAAACAACTAGTCTCAGACTGAAAGTATTCCAGGGGAAATTTATCTGACACCATAAGACTGGGCCACTGAGGTGTCAGGTACTCTTTTTAATTTCAAATATTTAAAAAAAAATCTAATATTTAATTTACAAATATTATTTCAATGCCGGCTGATATTTACTGAGTCTATATAATGTGCCAAGCATTGTTCTAAGGACTTTTCATATAGTAACTAACTTAATCTTTACAAGGATCCTTTGAAGTAGGTACTATCATATTAAAGGTTAGAAGATTCAGAATCAGAGAGATAAAATGTTTCTTACTTTGTTTTTTAAATCTTTTTTCCTGTTCTTTTTTCTTTTTTTTTAATCCCCCTCTCTCTGAATACAGGTTGAGAATCCCTGTTCCCAAAATGCTTAGGACCAGAATATTTTTGATTTCACATTTTGGAATGTAAAGTTTGAAACAAAGTTTGTGTACACTGAACCATCAGAAAGCCAAAGTATCACTATCTCAGCCACCCATGTGGATAATGTGTAGTTTTTTTATATCACCATCATATCTGAATTTTGACTGAATTCACATGCTAATGACAAGCAATCACGTTCTTACACTTACACAAGTATCTACTAACAGTAAAAAAAATGATATACCATTAATACAGTGAAAACATACTGTTTTCAGGGTAACTGACTGTGACCTGTCACATAAGGTCAGGTGTGGAATTTTCCACTTGTGGCATCATATTAGCACTCAAAAAGTATCAAATTTTGGAGATTTTGGATTTCAAATTTTGGATCAGGAAAAAATATCGGCTTTTATTTATGTGAAAGGTAATTATTATGATGCTGCTCTATGCTACTCTGTGTAGACACAACCCCTGAATCTGCTGTAAAATGGAGAGAACTGTTGTAACTGGTGGTCCGGGAACAGTAGCAGTATTATCAGAAATCCCAGTCTGTTGTGCTAATATCTGGTTAGTTGATGAATGTTGGTGTCACTTTGATTTGCGTTCCTCTAATTAGTGACTCGTCGAATGTCAGGGATGTCTTCACTGACACTTTGTCTCAGAACTCTATATATGCAAACCTTTAGGGATAGTCACTAAATTTGTTGACCTATGGTAACTAACCCACAGCCATAAAAATGAGCTTCTAGCTCTTCTGCAGTTGTGCCATAGGCCACATTGCCAACACAGATGAAAAGGGCATCAGCCTCCATCTTCTCTTTAATGGACATGATCACTGGATCAGATTGCAAGGAGGTAGATGTGTATTTATTTTGCTTTCCTATCTCATGATTTAGTTCTTCTACCTTCTCAGTTTTTTCTTCCATGTCTGTCACTCAATGTTTGATGACTTCTAACTCTGGAAAGACTGAATAATGAAGAATTAGAAAATGTGAACAAACCAATAATGAGTAAGGAGACTGTGATGGTAAATTTAATGTGTCAACATGACTGTCTTAAGAGATACTCAGATGGCTGGTAAAATATTATTTCTAGGCATGTCTGTAAAGAAGTTCCCAGAAGAGATTAGCATTTGAATCAGTAGAGTGAGTAAAGAAGATCTGCCTTTACCACTATAAGTGGGTATCGCGCAGGCAATTGAGGACCTGGAAGGAACAAAAAGGTAGAGGAAGGGTAAACTCACTCTTTCTTTTGGAGCTAGGACATTCATCTTTTTCTGTCCTCGAGTATAATTGTTCCAGGTTCTCAGACCTTCAGACTCTGGGACTTACACCAGTGACCACCCCACCCAAATTCTCAGGCCTTTTGAATTGGGCTAAAAGTTACAGTATTGGGTCCCCTGGTTCTCAGGCCTTTGGACTCTCATTTAATTATACCATGGGCTTTTCTAGTTCTCCAGTTTGTGCACAGCATACTGTAGAACTTTCTGGACTCCAGAATTACATGAGCTAATTCTCATTATAAATCTCCTTTGTAACACACACACACACACAATCTCTCTCTCTCTCTCTCTCTCATTGATTGTTCCTCTCTCTCTTCTCTTTGATTGTTCCTCTGGAGACCGACTAATACAAAGATTGAATCAATAGTCATAAACTTCCAACAAAGAAAAGCCCAGGATTTGATGGCTTCGAGTTGAATTCAACCCAACATTTAATTAATAGTTAATCCCAATATTTCTCAAACTCTTGCAGAAATTAAAGAGGAGGGAATGCTTACAAACTAATTTTACAAGACTAACATTACCCTCATACCAAAGCCAGATAAGAGAAGTATAGGGCAATATATCCCTAAAAAAATCAGATGCAAAAATCCTTAATAAAAAACTAACCAACTCAACTCAGCAGCACATTGAAAGGATAATTCACTATGATTGGATGGGATTTAGACCTAGGATGCAACGATGACTCAACAAACACAAACCAATAAACGTGACATACCACATTAATAGAATGAAGCATAAAAATCATGTGATAATATCAATAGATATGAAGGATTTGACAAAATTCAACATTTACGATTAAAAACTCTCAATTAGATATAGAAGAAATGTACTTTAACATAACAAAGCCATATATGACCAGCCCAAGTCTAATAACACACTCAATGATGAAAAACTATTTTCATCTACGATCAGGAACAAGACGAGAATGCTGACGTATATTCGGTATAGTATGGGAAATCTCAGCCAGCCTAGACAAGGAAAAGAAATAAATATATTCAAATTAGAAAAGAAGAAGTAAAACTGTGTCTGTTTACAGATTACATTATCTCATTTTTAGAGAACTGTGAAGAGTCCACCAAAACTGTTATAACTGATTAAAATTAGTAAAGTTGCAGGATACAAAATCAACATACAAAATCAGTAGTACTTCTATACCCTAACAACAAGTTATAGAAAAAGAAATAATGAAGGCAATACTTTTTACAGTCACATCGTCAGAAGAACCACTTAGGAATAAATTTAACTAAGGAGGCAAAATATCTGTATACTGAGACTACAATACACCGATGAAAGAAACAGAAAAAGGCACAAATAAATGAGAGGATATCTCATATTTATGGATTGAAAAATGAATATTGTTAAAACGTCTGTACTATCCAAAACTATCTACAGATTCAGTGCAATCCCTATCAAAATTCCATTGCCATTTTCGGCAGCAATAGAAAAATAATCCTCAAATTTATATAGAACCACAAAAGAACCTGAATAGCCAAAGTAATCTGGAGTAAAAGAACAAAGCTAGAGCCATCACACTACTTCATTTCAAGACAACTACAACGCTATAGTTAACAAAACATCATGGTACCGACACAAAAACAGCCATGTAGACCAGCAGTCCCCAGCCCCACAGGCCGGTTTCGTTGAAGACAATTTTTCCACGGACAGCAAGAAGAGGGGGTAGGGCAGTGGAGATGGTTTCAGGATGAAACTATTCCACCTTAGGTCATCAGGCATTAGATTCTCATAAGGAGTGCACAACCTAGATCCCTCACATGCACAGTCCACAATAGGGCTCTGCTCCTGTGAGAATCTAATTCATGCAGCCACACTTCTGGCAGGAGGTGGAGCTCAGGCAGTAATGCTTGCTTGTCTGCTGCTCACCTCCGGCTGTGCGGCCCAGTTCCTAACAGTCCATGGACCAGTAGTGGTCTGTGACTGGGCGTGAAGAACCCTTAATGTAGACCAATGGATTAGAATAGAGAGTCTGGAAATAAATCTAAGCGTTTATCTTCAGTTGAAATTTGATAAATGGCCAAGAACACACACTGAGAAACAGAGTCTCTTCAATAAATTTTTGTTGGGAAAACTCGATATCCACAAGCAGAATAATGAAATCAGAACTGTATCTCACACCATATACAAAAATCAAATCAAAATCGCTAAAGACAAATATAAGTCCTGAAACTGTAAAAGCACTAGAAGAAAACGTAGGGAAAAAATATTCTTCACATTGGTTTGCGCAAGAATTTTTTTTTTTAGTATGACCCCAAACACACACAAAGTTCTTTTAAACAAAAACTTAAATACTTGCAGGCAACCTTGATGTGGTGGTGGTCACATCTGATCTTAAAAGAGCCAAGACTTCTTAACCTTTCAAAATCCTTTTAGTGTTACCTTTTTGGTAATACTTCCCTGACCTTATCTGTCACCTCCACCAATGGAAGACCGATTTCATCACTGCTCTTCTTGGCTAGTTCTACAACCCGAGTATAGCCCTATTCTTTCAGTCATCACACTATATTATATTAGTTTATTTGACTGTCTTCCTTACTATTTATAAGTGCCTTAGAAGCAGGGCTCATATCTTTTTAAATGTTTGTGTCCCGTGTGCTTAACCCAGCAATAAAATTTTCAATGAATAATTATTGAATTGAAAAAAAATGTCTTCATGTCATATAGAAGGCTTAACTGAGGTTGGCAGGAATAAGAAAAGCGAATATTTGAAACTTATGTTGCTGGCCCCTTTTGGGATCCACATTAGTAAAAATAAAGTATCAATCATTTTTTGGATCTAAGCCTAAAGAATCCTTTTAACAGAGAAGGGTGCTATCAAAAGCAGCTTACATAAAATGAAAGCTATTTCACAGGGCTGCCATATAAGTTGGCAGAGCAAAAAGCCGATCAGTTAAGCATGGTAGTACACTATTTTCCATCCTTAGCCTCAGTTTTAACTTTTAAAACCAATATACCCTGTAAGAGTATCTGTAGATAAATGAAAACAGAGCCTCTAGAAAAGAAGACAAAGTAAATTTGGGATAAAAATGTTTACTGATATTTCTGGGAGGGTTACAGATGTGTAGAGTCAGTTTACATTGACCTTAGTGAAGCTTTATTTTTTTCTTCCAGCATTTAAAAAGTTGTACCTGCTTTTCTTCAATTCTGTTTTACTACTGTTCTAATTAAGAAATTTATAAGGGTGAGCGGGGAGGGAAAAGCAGCAATCCATGCCCATCAGGGAATCGTTTCCAAACCAAGAACATACATTTTAGGTCTGCCAATACAAACACTTAATGGAGGAAATTTGCTGAAATGCCAAGCAAGACTTATTTGTGTTTTTTTCCCACCTTCTGTGTACAACATCAATGATGACAATCAATCAACTACTTGGAAGAATTGATCCTTGTAATTGTGATATTGAATAGTAAGGGAAATGAAGGAATGAATAGAAGGCTAAAAATAAGGCCTTCCTTAAAGTTCTCGAATTTAGGTCTTAATATGCAGCTTTGGCACTGGCAGATAAGCCAACTACTCTTCTCTTTCCCCACATAGTATGTGCTTTACTTATTCTGTGCTTAAAGAGTCACAGTCTTTATGAATACAGGGTTAGCATCTCCACATCACAATTACAGCTGTTATAAGCACCTCCAACTGTTTTTTGTTTTTTGTTTTTTTTTTTTTTTGTTTTTTTTGAGACAGGGTCTTACCCCATTGCCCAGGCTGTAATGCAGTGGCACAATCACTGCTCATGCAGCCTAGACCTCCTGGGCTCAACCAATCCTCCCATCAAAACCCCCGGAGTAGCTGGAACTACAGGCAGCTACCACTACATCCAGCATTTTTTTTTTTTTTAACTTTTTGTAGAGATGGGGTTTTGCTATGTTGCCCAATCGGTCTATAACTCCTGGGGGCTCAAGTGATCCAGTTACCTCACCCTCCCAAAGTGCTGAGATTACAGGCATGAGCCACAGCGCCCAGTCCCAACATTGTTTAGTGGGCACACTATCTTCTAGGTGTCTTATGCCCTTAAGAGACTTGTTGCTCTGTTTTCTTTCGTTTTGTTTTGTTTTGTTTTTGGCCAGAGGTTTATAATCTCTGTAAATCAGAGTAACTTTGTTTTGAAGAGCAGTTCATACTTGTCTCTCCTCTCTGAAAAAGAGGACAATTAGATATTTGCAGTAGAACTGAAAATTGGTCGTTTTGGTTCCAAAGAGAAATTAAATGAGCCTGAATGCTCTGATCTGTCAGCACTATTCTGGTGATATTGCCTTAATCAACTCAGAGGTCCTTCTTTGGAAGTACATGTCTTCCCCTCCCCATCTCCAATATGGCAACATGTAAAGTTTTCTTTTAAGGGTTGAAATTTTCACATTGCATCCTAGCTTTGACGGGGTACAAAAGTCAGGGTAAGAAACATTTCTCATTTTGTGCTTTAGTTTAAGTTCTATTCAACATTTACTGCTTCTGAATAACCATATGTGTTTAAGTAATAAGATGAGAAGAATTAAATTATAAGAAAAATTCTGTGGAAGTAGACAGCTTTAATACTTATCTATATTTAGTCAAGAATCCCTTAAGATTTCACTGAGTTATTAAAATGACTTGCCCTTATCATTAGGGAGTTATTTATATTTAAATTATTATTTTATAATGGACTTGTAAATGGGTTTGACTTTTTACACCTACTAAGAAGCCACTTATATTAGAAGTTCCCCTGTAGAGTACGACTGGATGACATCCCTCCTCCACAATTACAAAGAGTCCATTCATTGACTCTGCTATGTATGATGGTGTAAGAAACATTCATTACTTAGCTAATACATATCAGGCCCTTAAAGACTTTATATGTCCTTCATGTAATTCCACTTTATAAAGAAACTGAGATTCAGGAGGGTTAATAAGTTGTTCAGGTTACACACAGTTTTTATGGGATAGATAACTCAGCATAAGTTGATTCTACTATTACACGCTTCCTCCCAGGAATTCACAATTTAATGAGGAAGACAAATAGCAAAATTATGCTTCCTAATATCTGAACATTAGATTCATCATTTATAATAGTAGGATAAATCTTTCCCATGGGTTTGTATTAAAGATTAAACAAAAAAATGTGTATGAAGAGGATGATTTATATTTGTTTTATGTGTATACATAATCAGGCACAGGATTTTAAAATGCCACATCTAATGTACAAATTCCTGATATAATTGAGATTCTTCATTGTTCTTTCAACATGATATATCTCTCTCCTCCTTTCACACCATACTTACGAGCAAAGCAATGCATTTTTCTTATTCCTTTATTTGAAGTGCTTCATGGCTTATGTTGAGAGTAGCTGTTCAATTTTAACTAATCAAAGCATGTTGCATGTTGCTGAGTTTAGCCACATAAGCTAACATACACATGGAAGTATGTAAAGTCCTCTGTAAGACTGTGAGCTTTCTGAAGGCAGAATCTTTGCCTTACGTTTCAAATTATTCTGATGCATTAGCACAGGCTCTAAAACATTGACTGGAAGTGTGCCCAACATATCAATACTTTCTGGAATGATCTACATGAAGAGATTCATTTAGATTATAGAAACTAGAAGTATTACTATCAAGGCAGGGAGTTTCAGTAGAAGGAACGCTAGGCAGGATGACAGATTTTAGGATCCAGCGTAAATTTCTTATCTCAACACAGCTGCTGACTTGTCATGGAATCTTGCACAAGTCTCTAATATTTTCTTGAATATAGGGAACGAGTCTATAAAATAAATATTAAACTGTATGACTTGCTTTCAAAAACAAAGCTATGAATGACAGAATTAAAGTGTTTTAGAGCTAGAAAAGGCCCAAGAGATTGCTTTTTCCTCCTTCCTACCACAACCCTATTTAAAGGTCACAACCCCACTTAAAGCTGTCATTCAAACATATTAATTGATTTGACAAAGGAGCACAAATGATTGATTATTGAACCAAGGTTTCCTTCTTTCCATTCCAGTCTTATCTTTATTAACCTATTAGAAAATCTTACTTGTTAAGTACAATCTGATATAACTCATATTTAGACTGTAGTCTAGAATTTACAAAACAATTGCTTAAATGGCAATCATTCTACATAAGCATTGCCATTCCACCATTTTGCGGGAGAGAACATAGAATCAGTGAATTTAGAATTTAAAATGACTTATTCACATTCAGAAGAGACTGAGCTGGGAATTGGACTGTCCATTTGTCTTTACACTTCCTCCTATTTTAAGTAGTAAAGTACTTGCTGAATTCCATTGGTTGTGTTATAATTACATGGACTAATCTTTATGTTGTTGATTGCACACAACACTTAGTAGTTACATTTCCCTTGTTTTTCTTTTATAGATTCTAATTTTCAGTGTTGAAAAATTTGATTTTCCTCACTTGTAAAATCATGAAATTAAGATACTTTTCTCCTTATTAGTAAAATGTTGCACCTTTAATGGAGGATATCATAGGGGAATTAGTACTTACCTTACTGGGCATATTTATGCAAAACTGTTCACATGTCTATATAATAATGTATAACAACAAACAGTCACATAGCTGCAAGACATAATATATAAAAATAATGGGAAAAAAATACTTAACCTGCCTTAAGGTAGATAAAAAAAGAATTCTCATTTAAATGAACTTTTTAAATTGAGTAAAACAATTAGTATAAAGATTTTGAAGGGCTTGTTTTTAAGCTCTAAATTAAGGTGAAATCTCCCATGGGGGTTAAGTTTAGGGCAAACTTGTCTCCTAGTGGCTAATTTCATTGAATAGTTAAGCGACTATTCAGATACTTGATACAAGTTTAAGAACCTTTGCTTACGGATGTCAGTGAGGTGACAGACTACACAGTTTGAAAACTACACTTCAACTTGTTTTTTCTCGAACAAATTCTAGTACCACAGAGATATCCCTTTCCTGTAAATTCAAAGCATGCTTAAGCAGCCTGTATTACCTTAAGGCACACTAAAAAGATTATGAGACAGGAGGTTTTAATAACATACTGAATCTCAGAATTTAGAAATACAAAAGAATAAAAGGTGCAATTGAATTGGGCAAATACAGCTCTGTAGTTACTTAGAAAAAGAAACATTACTATTCAACGTTAAATTCCAAAATACTGAAATTAATGGTTTATGTAAGTTTTGATTGGTGCAAAACTGTTAGTGGTTGTTCTAATTAGAATCTCAATAATTTAAACAATGTTATATAATATTATTCTTTTATCTCACTGAATACTTGCCTTGCTGATTCAGACTTACTGAGCCCCCAAAATCACGAGAGAATTCCTTAAAATCAGTACTTCTCTCTCTCTTCGTACGCATGTATATGTGCATACATACAGAGACAGATAGATATATAGAGACACTCTACATATTTTTTTTTCCTCTGGAGAACTCTGATATACTCTAATACATTCATTTTCACAGACTTATTAATTTTAACCTAATAAGCTATCAACTGCTTTAAATTATTATAGAAGAAGATCAACAATAAATTAGTAAGTAAAACAAATAGTAAGAAAACATAAATATTCCAGACAACATATTACTTTAGAATGAGAATTACAAAGACAAAGATAATATTCTGACCTAAAACGTTTGTAGAAAATGTGGGATTCAAGATGGAGACAATAAAATAGGTAAAGTTTGAACTGGCAAAAATAAATAGTAAAAATATAAAATAAAGAGCAATTTAGAATAAAGAGCATTTTAGCTGAGCAGAAAACATAAGCAGACAGTTGGATTTAACAGAATACTTACCATGTTCAGTCAAGTAGTAAGAGGCTACTTCCTATAGGTTCATGAAGTTTTTGGAAAGGTGTCAAGGGAGATCATCTATAACGAATGCTAGATATCCATATTTCTTCAGTTCCAAATTTTCAAATTCACTAGAGTCTTCCATGCATATCCAGCAAATATGTATCACTGAATGAGTTGCTGCAACTTCTGATGGTGCAGGTTGGTAATTATGCCTGATGCCTGCTGAGGGCATAGCCAGGGGCTGAAATCTAGCCTGTGTCTCCTTATCGAGTCAGGGCTACAAACATCAGAAGGAAAGGAAGCTTCCTTCTAATTCACTCAAATCTCCCTAGGAGCCAGATGCAGACCTAACACACACATTCTCTCCACATTTCTTCTCTTTCACTTCGAAAATTCCATTCCTGTTTTCTTATCTGAGTTTCTCAAAACATACCTAAATCTTATTTATAGAATGCATTACCAATACTATGATAACGCTTCATTCTTAACAAGCAAGTTCTTTTTTTATTTACCATGCACCCACGACAGTTATTAAGATGAGTAAATTTGTTCCATGGAACTACTCTGGGGTTTGAATTTAAACCCTAGATTGTGCTAATTTTTGTTACCTTTTCAGTACTCATTCCTTTCCATTCCTACATCCCTTTAGAGAAGGAAAAGCTACAGTTCTTATAGACCATATTAACATGCCTAGCTAATAACAAAAAAAAAAGCAAAACTATTTTCTTTTGGTTATTGAAACACTTTTGTTTTAAAATTGAAATCATTCTTTCTCAAGATTATCTAAATCTGACCTTATTGTCAAAATTTTGAAATAATATTATAGTATTTGATAATGTTTTCAGATTGAAGATATATTTATCACCAAGTGTGGGTAAATTAGTAGGGGAAATAGCACTTGCCAAAAGCTTAACACATAAAGATCAATATATTTTATCCAACAGACATCTCAAGGTTATGGTCATATGTAACACACCTAGTCCCCTGCGCCGGCTGAAGTTTTTAAAAGCTCCTTGCGTAGACTTAATGCTTCAGTTCAATTTACTCATATATTTTCAGTGCGTACTGTATGTCAGATTCTACAGTAAAACTGACGCATCGCTACAAAAATCTGTTTAAATGGAAGCAAAAAGGAAGACTAAGTCATGTAATTGACTTGGTAAGAAATCCCATCTGAATTTCAGACCCCATTCTGCCCATCAGGGGGCACTGTTGTATAATCATTCATAGGACTTTAGTGTTTTTCTCCCATCTCCAAGCCCCTCCACCTTTCCATCCTCTCTAGTAGTAAGACACATGTTCAGGTCAAATGGAATCCCAGAATTTTTCAGAGAGATGTGTTTTATTTACTTATTCATTCAAAATGGATATTTTAATATGTATGTTTTTCAAGCCTGATCTTTGTTTAAGATGATGTAAAGGCAAATTGGAGGTGTAAAAGATTCTGAAAAAATACAATCTGTCTTGAAGTTAAATTTCACACTTTCCCTACTATGTACTTCTTTAAAGTAAAAACTAGATTTTATATATTTAATAATGGAGTTTCATCCTTATCATTTTCATTACTTCGTCATATGAACCATCTTGATAAAGAAACTATCCATATTTTTAAAAGGGTAACTTTCAACCTTTAGGTTAGTTTCCAAATTGATATTATTAAAAATGAACTTATAAAGTCCATACGGGAATAACAATTATGCTTTGTGTGGTAAATGTAGTAAGAGGAATGTTTGGAGAACAGCTATAAAGACAGCAAAGTCTAAATCAAAGTGAGCAACACAGAACAAGGTGGTCAAAATAAAAGACAGGAGGGTACTAGGCCCTAGGAGACTCAGATGTTTAAACTCTTAATCTATCGTCTATTTTTATTACATCTGAGCCTTGTAAGGCATCCGGTTCCTTATCCACAAGTGAATATACACACAGATACACTTTATTCTCATATGTGTATCAAGTGTAAGCTAGAGGTGATTCTAATATTTTGCTTCATGACAGTAGAAAAAAGAAACTTTTAACATACATTTTAAACAGAGCCACCTTATTATTTACATTACTTCTACATGCCTAAAACCTTCTCTACTGCCTATAGGATACAGTCCAAGTTCCTTTACCTGAATTTCAAGCCCTAGGTCCTGTGGCACTTGAATATCTCTTCAGCTTCATTTCTCACTCACCATTTCTTCCTTTAGTAAGCACACTTTCTACATTCCAGGTTCTACACACAAACACACACACACACATGCAAGTTACTGTCTTATGACTGTATCATTTTTATAGTCTGCTTTTTCTGGGTTATTTTTTCTGCTTTCAGTACTTTCCTTCTATTATTTCTTCAGTCGATCAATTCCAACTTACCCTGAAATGAAATGGACATCAATGTGTCTAAAAGAACTCTTGTACCACTTGTTTCAATTTCCTAGAGCTGCTATAGCCAAATACCACAGACTGGGTGGTTAAACAATACGATTTTATTTTCTCATAGTTCTGGAGACTAGAAGTTTAAGATCAAGATGTTGACAGGTTTGGTTTCTTCTGAGACCTCTCTGCTTAGCTTGTAGGTGGCCACCTCCTCACTGTGTCTAAGTATCCACACTTCCCCCTCTTGTAAGATACCAGATTGGATCAGGGCCCACCCTAATGTCCCCATCTTAATCATCACTTTAAAGGCTCTATCTGCAAACTCAGTCACATTCTGAGGTGCTTGGGGATAAGACGTCAACATATGATTTGAAAAAGTCGGGAGGCATAATTCAGCCCTTAAGACCACCTAAACTAATTTGTGTGCTTCTTTTTCTACGATCTCATAATATATTCTATATCCTCTTGTAATGCCCAGACCCGCGATGACCCGAAAGCAACCACCAGAGTCCAGAGACAAAGCCAAGTGGCAGGGATCGCTTTATTTCGAGTTCGAACTCGGTTCCTTCAAGCTAGGTATCCGATCCTAGGGAGAGACCCTGAGCTCGGTGTTCAGCCGTCTTTTATAGTCAGACACAAACAAGTTACAGCAAGTTACAGAGTCACTGGGGATTTTACAGTTGTAGGTTTACAATTGGCTGACATTTAAAGTTAAACATTAGTCAGATGTTCATTGGTTCCCGCCCTTTGACCAAACCATAAACGGCCGCTTGCCCTGCTAGGGGCTTTCCAAATAACCTTGTTGTTTTAGCATTAAGGGGAGTTTCCTGACTTTTCTGACCTCTGATATTCAGTATTTTTCCACTCCTCACTCTAACAATATTGCATAGACGTTTTCTGTTTAGTCCTATGAACTATGTTTCCTTAACTAAACTTGAAGTAAAGGAGTGTAAATATATTTTACCAAAGAAGCATCACAATTTCCAAGATTTTAAGCTGTGAAAATATAGTTCATGGTCATCACTAGACATCACTGATGGTAAGATATTTTATTTTAGTGATGTTAAAAAGTGAAAAAGATGCATCTTCTAATTGGTAAAACACTGTACTTCTTCTATCTTCCAGGCTTAGTTGAGTAACTAATCTACATGACAGACTCAGGAAATAGTTTTTGAATTCAAGGATTAATTTATCTTCATAACTCTTGTGTAAAACGGGAAATTTGGAATTACACCAACTTTAAATAGAATAAATTATGCCTCATAGAAAATATCTATTCAAATTACACAGTTATTTGGAAAGAATCCAAAGATTAGAACCCATATGCTTAGATTATTTTTTCAGTGCTTTCCCTATGTTTCAGAACTAATAAATTGCAAAACAGAGACCAGAAACAAAGAAATTGAAAAAACAGAGACCAAGAAATAAATTCTGATTCTGAGTCTAGATAGCTATCCACTTTTTCAAGCTACCTGGAATGTAGTTCTGTCTTCTTAATTCATTGGTCAGAAAGACATTGTTTAGCTTCACGGTTATGTATTATTTATCAACAGTAATATAACACTTGTATTCCACCTTGGACTGTAAGAATGTTTAAACTGGAAGATAATTACAGGAGCTTCAGAAGAATAGTAAATATGAGTAATATTATAAGTTACTTAGAGTAACTTGATTGAGAGAGAAGGTGGTAAAGAAATTCATGGTAAGAGAAGACTTGAGTTGGACCTTGAAAGATTTGTTGAAAGAGTATGTGCATGCATGTGTGTATATGTGTGTGTGTTACAGGAGTTTTTTCCCTTGGACAAAAGTAAAAGAGTAAGAGTGCAAAACGTGGAGACTATTCTGAAACTTGAGGACAGAAGGCATTATTAGTCAAAATATAAGACTTGCATAAAGTTCACTGTGCTTGAGAATATTGCTGTTTAATTCCTTAATTTCCCAGACTTTCAGGATTTTCTTATGTATTTTGGTCAAAGTGATCAAAAAATTTGTAATTCCCCACTGCTGATCCATTTGTTTATTGTGAATGGTGATAGGAAGAACTGTATACAAGGCTATATCGTATATGTAAGGCTGTATCATCTTATTTAATACATAATCACTTTGAGTAGGTATTGTCTCTATTTTATAGATAAGATACAGATACATATAGATATAGATAGGCCTAGTGCAGTATGTTTAAGAAAACCAAAAAATTTGATATATCACTGTCAATGTACCCTTCTACTATTGTTTTCACACTTCAATAATTATGATCTCATATACATGGTTAACTGGTATTGTTTCCTGAGCTTGAAACAAGTCATAAATTTACCCCTGCTAGCTCTTGGATATAGGAAGACTGTATCTTACAGAGATAGATTAAACACATTAGATACAATCGTCTAACACAGTTGTTTAAAAATGCTGTCTTGACCCCATTTCGAGGCCTTGACTGGTGGAATCTGTTCCCCTTCTTCGGCAGCTGATGAAGTTCACACTTCAACCCCTTCCTTTATCAGACCCTTACATTCTGGGCTCCTCTACACCAGCCCTCATTGCCCCAGGCCTAGGTTCCACACTAGAAGGAACAGCTCCTAGGCTCCAGATCCTGTCAAAATTATTCAAATTAGCCAATCCACAGTAAGTCTGAGAAACCTAGCTAACCCCACCCTACTTACCATAGGTAAGCTTATTGTTACACTGTTTATAGACGCAACCCCTGGGTAGCCCTGCAACTTTGTTGAAAGCCGCAAGTAATAAGAGTTCTGCTTTCCATCTAGCCAAGTGTCTGTGTTTTGTCCCACGCTCAAAAGAAATCTTAAATCTACCAATCTGATATTTTCAGCATTTACATATGAAAAAGAAAGAAAGAAAGAGAGGGAGGGAGGGAGGGAGGGAGGGAGGGAGAGAGAGAGAGAAAGAAAAAGAAAAAAAGAGGAGCTATTCAGTTCATAGAAGCAAGCAGAATGGTGGTTGCCAGGGGCTGGGTGAGGATGGAGGAGGAGACGTTGGTCAAGGTGTACAAAATTTGTTCTGCAAGATCTGGAAATCTAAAGTACAGCAACTTGACTGTAGTTAACAATACTGTATTGTATAGCTGAAATCCACTAAGCAGGTGGATCTTGTGTTTTCTACACACACACAAACAATGCTAACTATATGCAATGAATATGTTAATTTGTTTCTGGTGATATACAGTGTATATATCAATACATCAAGTTGTGCAACTTAAGCGTGTATAATATGTTTGTCAATTATACCTCAATAAAGATGAGAGGGAGGAAGAAGCTTTTTCAGTAGGCTTCCCATTCATCCAGAAATTTGGTTTAGTCTACTAACATAATATAAATATTTAATTGTTTTTATTGAGTATCACTTCTAACACATAGTAGGTATCAAACAATTTTTGTGAGTTAATAAATTTAATCTTCATTGTTCAATCTTCCTATGGTCCACAGCATTCATAGGAAATTTTAACCAAAATTGGTGAAATAGTATAGTCTATATGTTGCTGTACAAAATAAACATATACCTTCTACTTTTTAAAATTTTGTATCTCAAGTTTTACTATTGAGAAAATATGTAAGAAAATATGAAAGTAGAGGAGTTAAAGACAGCTGAAGGAACTGGGACATAATTTACTTGATGTTTTACAGGAAGATGAATTCTTATAAAAATCCCTCATTGGGATTGTTTTTCTGGAGATACTTTAACTCATATACCTTAGAAGGTAAACTCTTCTAAAAGGTAAGTTTCATAAGGACAGGATCTTAGAACAATGCCTGATACATAGTAGGTATAGGTAAAAATATGTAGAAAAAAATAAATGAACCTAAGATGTTGACAACTTAATTTACTTTCTATTATAACACAATGGGTTACACCACTTTTAAATAGATATTGTATAGGAAGCTTTTCCCCAGCCCCAGCGCTGGATGTAGTAATTAGGGATTATTCCATTAGGAAGCAGACAAAAAAAAAAAAAAAAAAAATCAGTGTAATAATCAACAATGTAAATAGGGATACACCCTCTTTGGCTGGGTATCATCAAAAACAACTACGTATGGAAAACAAAATGCCTTTTAGAAGTCTCTTTTTGAGGCAAATTAAGAATCTAGTAATGTGAGTTGTGAAATCAGTATGATATAAAATGTTTTGTAATCCCGAATGTCTCAAAATGGAGTCACTTATGACAAATGACTCAGCTTCCATGAAATGTCTGACCTCTCTGAGTGATCCACTTATCATGGACTAAGACGACACGATGACACCTAACATGGCCAGGTACCCCTGAGGTCTGGCAAGAAAGTGAAGTGAAGTGATGGGATTGTTAATGGTTACAAAATACAGTTAGATAGAATGAATAAGACCTAGTATTTGATAACACAACAGGGCGACTACCGTCAACAATAATTTATTGCACATTTTAAAATAATTGTTTATAATGCAAAGAAAGGATGTTTAAGGTGATGGATACTCCACTGACTCCGATATAATTATTACACACTGTATGCTCATATCAAAATTTCTCACATACCCCATAAATGTATACATCTACTATGTACTCACAAAATTCTTTTCTAAAAGACAGCTGAAGATAATGGCCATGAACACTCCTGTGGAGGACTCCAGACACCACAAAGGAACTGATCACAGTGAGAAGCCTATAGCATTTCTGCCGATGAGAGCTGTGAGGCCTCCTTCCTACAGCTGCAGGAGCCAGAGCTCTGCTGGGGGGAAAAAAAAAAAAAAAGCAGCGAGGCCCTTCTGTTGGGTGAACTGGCACTCTTATGAAAACTGGACCTGCCAGTTCATAAGTCAGCAGGCTGGTCTCTGGAGCTACTTGCTCCTTTGTATCACTACTTCTGTGTTAAACATATTTGCATGATTGTTGGTGTGTGAAAGCCTCGCAATAAACCAGAATTTGTAAACACTTAATTGGCTGCTGTGTTACTGTGAAACCTCTGTCCCCTCACTGCCCTCCAGGCTGATTTGAATCTCACAGGTTCAATACAATTGCAGCACCTTGCATCTTTAAAAACAAGTATTTTGGAGACAATACCCTTATTAGAAAAGCAATTGTGGAGACAAACATTTGGTTGAAGTGGGTGAAGCTACTGCCATAGCTACCACCTTTATTCCGTTTCCATAGATCCTCCAAGTTATGTTTTCATTTTTGCTCAATTAGCTTCCAAAACATGTTCAAAACAGCCTTCAAGAACTTTGTGGAGAAAATATCACGATCAATAAGACATAGTGAAACCAGCAGGAGGCGCCACAGAAAATGGCCACATTAAGGCTTTTTTTTTTTTTTTTTTTTTCTTTTGAGACAGAGTCTCTCTCTGTCACCCAGGTTGGAGTGCAGTGGGGGGATCTCCACTCACTGCAATCTCCACCTCCCAGGTTCAAGCAATTCTCTGCACCTCAGCCTCCCAAATAGTTGGGATTACAGGCACCTGTCACCATGACCAGCTTTGTTTGTATTCTTAGTAGAGACGAGGTTTCACCATCTTGGCCAGGCTTGTCTCGAACTCCTGACCTTGTGATCCATGCACCTCGGCCTCCCAAAATGCTGGGATGACAGGCGTTAGCCACCGCACCTCGCCAAAGCCTTTCACTGTTCCAGGGTCATCAGCAGATCACATGCTTTTCATCATAGGCTTAAAAAATTCCTAAGAGCCCTCTGTTTTTTTTATGCCTGATTCACCAATCAAAGATGTCAATAAAATGGCAAATCTTTTATTTCTATACAGCCAATACACGCATGTTTTAAAAAATGCTTCATCACAATGAGTTATTCCACTAGCATCTTAACTGGTAGCTTTCAGTCCCACTACATCAATCTTTCATACTACTCCTCATGTCAGTTAACCTTCCTCTATTATTTTAATAGCCCTTTCTTACTAAAATGTTTTCAGTGATTCCTACTTTACAAAAATAAAATCCTCAACTCCTTATTGGACAGTGTGGAAGCCCAACATGGGCTTAAGCACTAAGCTGAAGCACTCTACGCGAATGGTGCTGCACGTCAGCCAGGCCTTCTCCAGCATCCTTCTTTAGCTGATTCCTACCTATCTCCAAGATTCCATTCAGTTCTCACCTCACTCATGGAATCTTTCCATTCCATTTCAACTTACAATGATCACTGTCTTTGTTCTAAATTTAAGGCTTATTTTTACAACTGTACCATGTACTCAGTTATTATACTGCCTTGTTTTTAAAATGTATTTCTGCTTCCATGTTCTGCCTTCTACATTTATTATCATCAATAACTATACAGTTCTATAATCTGACCTCTCATCACCCCAATAACATTCCAGCTCACTAACTCCATTACTTCCATTCCATTAATTCTTCAAAAGAACCTCAAATGCAGTTTTTCATTATTCACTATCTCTCCTGTTTCTTTTCTTGGCTCTGCATCTGCTCTAACAACTTCTTTGCATAAACCTTTTAAATTCTTTGCCTATCAAGACTTGTTTACCTTGCCTGATGAAACTCAAATGCTGGTTGAATTAAACTATTTGTCTGCTCTGTATCTACATCCTAGTTAGTAAATAAAAAAGTGTGAAAATTACAAAAGCCATGCTGACATTAAAAGTATGATTCTAATCTCAAAGATTAGAATCTCATTTATATAGATTATATCTAAATATGGACACCAATAATTCCTCCTATTGTTCTAGCATGTATGTGACCCTTCCCCTCAAGACAAGGAGTTTTTCCTCCTTTGTATCTTGGCTGGCCTTGTGCTATACTTAACAACAGTATGTGGGAGAAGTGATGTGGTGCCAATTTGCAGTCTAGCCCTTAAGATGTATTTAAGAAACTAAGGGAGTACAGAAGGTTCTAAGGTATCTATGCTAGTCTGGGGGATTAGAGAATGTACTTCTTAGAAAGGAGGACTTTACCTAAGGTCAGAATTAAATTGTCATTAAATTGGAGGTGAGATACTGAGGATGGTGGTGTGGATAGGATTAGAAATGCCCATTTTTAATAAAACAACTTCAGCCAACTCTATACGTTAAAAATATTTCTGATATAGCACTACTATCTTCCTCCCTCCAGGGAATTTTGACGTCTCTAAATAAGGGCTTAATGTAAGGGTGAAGTATTTACATTTTGATGACATGCCAAGACTGCAATCATCTTTAAAACAAGGAATAGGCACTTGACTTCCAACTACTTGACAAAGAGAGTTAACTAATGAGCTTCTTTTCAGAATAAAGGAAGTTGTAAGAAAAGATAAACTCTTACTTCAATATAAAAAATGCTGATTTCCTATAAAAAACTAGCCAGGCGAGGTGGCGGGCACCTGTAGACCCAGCTACTCGGGAGGCTGACGCAGGAGAATGGCGTAAACCCGGGAGGCAGAGCTTGCAGTGAGCTGAGATCCGGCCACCGCACTCCAGCCTGGGCGACAGAGCAAGACTCTGTCTCAAAAAAAAAAAAAAAAAAAAAAAAATGCTGATTTCCAAGTTACATAGATCCTTGTCCCCTTCTAGTTTTCTAATCTTTGTAAGTTTTGAGGATGTGTTTCCAGTCATATATGGGAGCTATATTTGATCATTACACATTGTATACATGCATTATTACACGTTTCCATAAATATGTAGAAATATTATATATTAGTAAAACAATGTTTTAAAATACTCATTTGTTATTGAACAGATTAAAATAACAACAATATAACCATTTATCAATTCAAAAGAAGGAAGTAACATTAAAAGTCTCAATACTCCAAACATAACCATAAACTTGCTTCTACAAGTATTAAAAATACTAATTGAATGATTTTGTAAAAGTCTAATAGTAGACAACTGGCAGCCCCAAGAAGGCATAAAATACTGATGTGTTTACATCATCAGTGTGTATGTGTATATGTGTGTGTATGTATGTATATATATATAACTCAAATCAAAGGGGAAGCCTGCAGAGTAATGAACCAGAGTTGAAATCAAGGCTCTATCTTTGATGGCTTTTACCCAATCTAGTCTTGAAAAGATTTTTAGGAAGTTAATATGGTATTCTGTCTTCTCTTTGTAAAGTACAACCAATCAGGTAAAAGCGATGTTTGCATTTTAGGTTTACTATTACTACTTAGATCCTTCTGCATTATCACACCCTTTTTTCTAGAGAATCTAGTCCCCCTCAGCTGGAATCAGAAGCCAGTTCCAGCAGAATCCTGCCTCCTTCTAGGGAACAGAACACAGCAGCTAGCTCATATTTATTTAACTGTGTTGACAATACAAGTAAGTATTGGATGGCAGACATGTGCTAGGTGTGGGGATGACATGGAAACAAGGAGGGATCTTAGCCTTCATTTAATTAAATTTAATTTTTACTTCTGGGGTACATGTTCAGGGTG
Organism: Rhinopithecus bieti; assembly: GCF_001698545.2. Classification (NCBI taxonomy): domain Eukaryota; kingdom Metazoa; phylum Chordata; class Mammalia; order Primates; family Cercopithecidae; genus Rhinopithecus; species Rhinopithecus bieti. Next base: position 2,073,242 of record NW_016808811.1, read on the forward strand.
TACAGCTTTCTTACATAGGTAAATGTGTACCATAGTGGTTTGCTGCACCTACCAACCCATCACCTAGGTATTAAATCCAGCATGAATTACATATTTTTCCTAACGTTCTCCCTCTCTGTAACGCCCCACTCAAAGGCCCCAATGTGTGTTGTTCCCCTCCCTGTGTCCATGTGTTCTCACCGTTCAGCTCCAACTTACAAGTGAGAACATGCAATGTTTGTTTTTTCGTTCCTTTGTTAGTTTGCTGAGGATAATGGCTTCCAGCTCCATCCATGTGCCTGCACAGGACATGATCTCATTCCTTTTTATGGCTGCATAGTATTCCATGGTGTGTATGTACCATATTTTCTTTATCTAGTCTATCATTGATAGACATTGGGTTGGTTCCATGTCTGCCATTGTGAATTACTTCTAACATTGTGGAAGATGGTGTGATGATTCCTTAAAGATCTAGAACCAGCCCCCTAGTTTCGAATAGCTTCAGTGAAGAAGCATACAGGTAGATATACTAATTCAAAATAATATGTTACAAAGAAGGCAACGACAGACACTGGGGTCTACTTGAGGGTGGAGGATGGAAGGAGAGGAGCAGAAAAAATAACTGTTGGGTACTAGGCTTAGCACATGGGTGATTAAGTAATCCATACAATGAACCCCCGTGACATGAGTCTACCTATATAACAAACCTTAACATGTACTCACAAACCTTAAGGTAAAAAAAAATGTGATAAATGTCAGTTGAATAATAAGCATCGAATTTTCCTTCCGGCCCAATATCTATGCCTTCTCTGAAGCCACCACCATCACCCACTTTCCCCCCAAATGGAATTTATCTCATCCTTATGAATACCCAAATGCATGTTATACCTTATTTATAACTCTTTCACCTTCATTTCATGTAAAGACATAAGGATGCCTATCTTTTTACTGCAATAGAGATTCTGTGAGGAACAGGAACAGGTTTTCTTCACCATTGAACCTCCCTTACTCAGCATGCCCTATTAATGTTGAAATCACCCTACTGAAGATAGTATGGCTCAATAAACCCATGATTTTTAAGATGAAAAGTTATGCTGTACCTTGAGGTGTGATACCTGGATGCTCCTTAACCTTTGTTCTCAAGTTATGATGTTAGTTCTGGCTCTAATATAAGCTCAAAATGCTTCTTTCCTTTCTCACCTGCCGGAAGTGAGCAGTGACTCCTGACTGCTTTTTAACTCCTCAGACCTCAAACTTTTTTTGTTCCCCTTCAGCAAAGCTTACGCCCAAGGCCAATTCCAACTCTGGTGACTCATGGTCATTACTCACCATCTTTTAGGGTGAACTGTCTTCATCTACCCTTCCTAGGCTTACCAACTGAGGAAACCAAGCAACCAAAGCAACCTTCTATCCCGACAACTTTGTTCTACATCAGTACAAGGCTGCTAACAAGGGAAAGCAATACCCTTGACAGCAGATCATTACCTATTTATTTCTACAAAAAAAAAAAAAAAAAAAAAAAAATTCATTCTGTTAGATAGACCCTGAAAAATGTAGAAACATTGAATATACTTAAATATCATCAGTAACTACTAAAACAACAAAAAAAGAGCTATTCTTGTCTTTGTCATTGTTTAATTATTCTCTCAGAATATAGTATATGTGGTTAATTTCAGCTGGAATTTACCAGAATTGCACTATTTACAAGGTTTGGGTTCTAATCTTCAAGACTTAAGATTTATCCTTAAAAATATCTCATGTCAGTCACAAATATTGTACACAATATTTTTCCTTCTGCCCAATATCTATGCCTTCTCTCTCTCTCTCATGTATGATCAGACTCCTCTATATTTTTCTAAACATATATTGAAATCTACATTTTTTCAATATACTTTTAATGTATTTCTTTTTAAAAATCTATCACTTTTCCCTACTGACTCTAACACACAGGAGAGTCCTTAAATGTTTTTACTTCTGATTCCATTGATCTTGAATGAATAAAATGATTGATTTAGTTGATTGTCAGAAGTGAATTACCATAGTGGTTAAGTAATAAACCTGAATGCATTTGAAACCTCAGACAAATGACTTAAACTCTCTGTGACTTGATTTTTTTGTATGTAAAATGGAGATAGTGATGGATAATTGTGAAGATTAAATAAGTTAATAAATATGAAGCCCTTAGAACTTAGTACCATAGAGCTTGAGCTAATATTTGAAATGCGCAGAAATGCACAAAAACACAATAAATACTACAGTTTTTAAATGACTTTATGGTGTTCTATTTTATATTAATTTATGTATGTGGATGGCAGTAAGTATGAGTATTTTCACTCAATATCAGTGAACCCATGTATCTCTTCATTTCTTTCCACAACTCTTTTTGTTTTCTGGTGGGAGGTTTGAAAAATGTGTAATTTCCTTCCCTTAATTAATTTTTTTCATTAAAAGATAATGGTAACTTACATTCAGCTTCAAAATGGGAAATTTAAAGTTCCAGGAAAATTTGATGCTCATAATTCTGAAACAATTAAGGATGAGATAATGTAATAACCATGAAAATTATATTTAGTGATAAGGTTTCAGTTTGTGACATGCTCTATCTTGTCATATCAGAAGCAAAACAGATTTTAGAAGGAGAATCAGGCTTATCATTGCTTATTTCATGACAATATTCTAATAAAACACAATAGCAACAAAATGCCCTGGAATTTTATAGAGATTTATAAAAACAAATGTTGATTGCAGAACCAAGACTAGACTAAGATATTTCTATTATCTTTTACGTAAATTTGTTTCAAGTCAGTGTCTAATACAAATTCTTATGGTTCTTTTAACGATATAATTTATAGGATATCATCACAAACTTTTTGATGAGGTGGAAAAGCAGTGTACTTACATTTGGAGGGAAGAGTGGTATTATGTAGTGGTTATATGACCTGCCCACAGAATTTGACATTCTCCTAAATGTCTAAAATAATAGCCTGTGTCCAAATCTTTACTTCACTACTTGCTGCTTGTATGATCTTGAAAAATTAACTTAATCTGCTGTATTGCAGAACTGTCATCTGTAAAATGGAGACAATAGGTTTCTATTTTTTAGGATTTGTTGTCAGATTAAATTAGATAATATATAAAAAATTTAGAATATTGCCTCAAGGAAAGTAAGAACTAAGTGTCAGTGATTATTATTACACGGAGTTTAGCTTACAGCAAATAATCCACAGTAATTCTCAAGGGAATTGTTTATTTAGTTTTGCTAGTAGAAAATGTGTAGTACCTTGTGAGCTATCAAAGTCTCCTTACTTCAGATACTAAATGCACACTCTAAACAAAAACAGATAAAACAACAATGAGATAAACATAGCCATAGATTTCAGAAAAAGCTTTTATAAAATATTTTGCTATTAACTGCTTGTTAGTCTGGCACACACAAAAAAGCATAGATTACACATCAGATCTTCCAGACAAGTAACTTCCTGTTCTGTTTTCCCTGCTTGCTACTGTCTTAGGACTCTTTGGGGAGGATGTGGGATTCCTCTTCAGTTTTCTTCAGTGTAGCCTTAAGTGGTGGTAGATGCAGCCCCAGAGATAGAGAGGAAATGCCCCTGATGTCATATCCAAGAGCGAATTATACTTAAAGAGAATTTCTCATTTCCTTGAGGCTCACAGAGTGCACCTTAGAGTTGCCTACTTCAGAATAGCCAAATAAGACTTGCATGACAATATTCTAATAATAATATTCTTATTTGACTATTCTGAAGTAGCTCGTATCTTTAAAAAGACTAATGGAGAGGATTTGGAGAGTGCCTCTAAATCCTCAGATTTAAAAGGCCTCATTACAGAAAGCCTGGTCATCAAAATCTGCAGTGTACTGCTTGGGTTTAATAAAGCTTGTACAAATTTACCACTGGACCATTCAAAATGGCAGAAGAGCAGGGCATAACTAATGACCTGAAAGGAAAACGCTCAACAGCAGAGTCTGAAGGACATGCAGATACACTAGTGTGATCTGCTCTAAGAATACGTATGTTTATGAAATATAAAAATAATACCTTTTTTAAAGTAATGCATTTAGATTTACTGAACATACTTAGTTTTTAATACATGTATTCCTTTCTTCATTCTTCCAAGAAATTGAAAGAAAATGTTATAAAGGAAAATATTAAAATGCTGAATATTTACTTAGCTCATGATTTTTATAAAACACTTTTGTTTTGAATCAAAACTTTGCCTACAATGCATATATATAACAATTATTAAAATAAGTTTAATATAATAAAATTTCTGTTTGTGAGAAGTTAAAAATAGTATCTTTACAGAGATACTTTGAAAATCGCTCTTTACATAGTTTTCAAATGATGTCTACCTTCTCCTTTCAAAAACAAAAAACCCATACCTATGCATAATTTCATTTTATCTTGTTGTTTTTTATTCTCAAAGATTAAACAGTGACTTATAAAAATCTCAGTGCATCTCATGCAAGTCTGAAGGGAGGATGACAACTGTTTGCTGAGGCCATCCAGATGATGAGGGAAGACTGTGCAAGAGAAGTTTCACATCTACTTACACAGGTAATTATGCAACTAGGAAATTCAGATATATTTGCCCTTTTGCTGGGCCATTTTGAGACTTCACAATAGACTTACAGTTGATTTCTAAACAATCAAGTCTTGTATTTAATCTCAAAAGCAAAGTTTAGAAAATTTAGCATTGGCGCAAAAAATTTTTTATCTTGTGATGTGAAATGCAAATTCTGTTTTGATTTCATACAATTAGCCTTACTGAATCCTTTACATTTTTTCTTAATAGGCAACATATCTAACAGCTTGTGGTATAGTAACCTACTTTTGTCATCAAACAGCCAGATAACACAAGGGGACATTTATTCCTTTTGTCTTCCTGCTGTGTTTTTATAAATTTTTTTTTAAGATACTGTTATTCAGCTTGCTGTATTCAACCAATGTTTATGGTGCATTTAGCAATAACTAAAAGGTAGTATCTCTTAGTCAAGTCCTCTGGAGCCAGGCTGTCTGGGTTCAAGTCTCAGTTCAAATAATTACTAACTGTGTGACTTTGACAAGTTTTCTGTTCTTCGCTTTCTCATTCTAAATTTGGGGATAATAATAGTACCTGTCCTCACAGGATTTTGAGGATTGAATTAATTAACATATGTAATGGCTTAGAACAATGTTTGGCAGTGAGTGCTCCAAGACTGTTATAATTGTCAAGTGAAAATCGTGTAGTGGTGTTGCTATATGGAATATTTAAAAATGAACACATACTCAAAGGAGCTGATGATCTGCCAGGGAGTCTGGAGGAACTTAAGACATGGATACAATGTCTCTCTCCACTTTGTAATTTAAATAAGTGCTCTAAGATAGATGTCTGACATTGGTAAGAGTTAAAAAGCAGAGAACAGAAAATTCCAGTTGAAACGTCTTAGAAAAAAACAAAAGAGAGAGTATATAGATCCTGAAAAATAAGCAGGATTTCAATAGGCATAAGATGGAACATGCTCTAGGCACTGAAGAGAAGCCTGTTCACATGAGTGACTGTGCAGGACCAGCTCGGGACATGCTGAAGGACAGGAAGTTTCCAGTTTGACTGAAGAGTAAGTGTGTGCAATAAGGTAGAGCAAGATAAGCCTGGGAAGATATTCTGAGACACAAACCCAAGAATTCAGACTATTAGAATGAATAATTTCAACTTAATTTGGTACATGCTTAAGCTTCATATTAGACTGACATGGGCTGGAATTCTGGCTCCACTATTTAATTGCTAAGTGGTGCCGAGAACATGACTAAAATTGTCAGAGCCTCAGTTTCAACATGTGTAAAAGGAAGATTGTAAGATCTATCCCATAACATTAAACAAAACACACACACAATTTACTGCATGTTTTACTTGCCAGGCATTGCTGTAGATACTACAAAAACAAAAATAACAAAATAAGAAAATAACATTGTTATTTTCAAACTTATAATGGCAGAGGAGGGGGAAGAATGCATAACAAACAGAATTCTTAAGGAAAACATGTAGCATATTAGATGGCAGTAAATGCTTTGGAGACAAATCAAGCAGAGTATAAATGCAAGATAGGTGTGGTGGTGGGAAGTTTATAAAAATTGTCTATGTTGGTTTTTATCAGGGAAATAGGAAGCAAAGTCATCTGGATGTTGGAGTAGAGATGCAAAGACATTAAATGATCATATAGAAGAATAGGAGATAAAAAGTACTAGGGGAATACAGTGTGCTTGCCTAGAAACACTAAAGGGCCGCTTGCAGTAGGGATCTTACATTTAATGAGACCAGGTGGCATGGTCTAATTTTTTCTCCAGCCGTGTACGTTTGTCTGAGAAGAACCATGAAGCAAACACAAGTTTGGCTAATGTGAATTTTTTTTCACAAAGTGGAATGTATAATAAAGGGAGAAAGGAGGAAGGGAGTTGGGGAATATGCATCAAATCAATTATATACCAGGTCATAGAATTCCCAAGTAAGGCAGTAATTATGAGCATAGAAATAATGATAGGTAAAGAGAAAACATGTTAGGAACAATGGATTGCAGATCCCGGTGGAGTCCAAACATAGTTGGTGCTGAAACACTAGAGTGCATGAGCTGAAAAAATATACAGTGTTGTTAGAAAGTGGTTTAACTTACTGGTAATCACAACATCTATGAAGTGACAATGGAAATGAGCGTCTGAGGAAATGAGAGTACAAGGATGATGGATGACATGACTGAGATTCCTGGAGACTCCAGGTATATAATATGTATATGGGGTTGGGAGTGGAGGTCTGAGAGCTGTGGACTCAATAAAAGATAGGGTCTTACCAGGAACACCCAGAATACTCTAGCAAAATTCTCTAACAAATCAGCAATTTCACTCTACCTTGTATTTTTTAAAAGATACAAGGTTGACTAGAACTTCCTTAAATTATTTTTGTTTAACTTTTATTTTAGGTTTAGGGGTACATGTGAAGGTTATATAGGTAAACTTCTGTGACAGGAATTTGTTGCACAGTTACCCAGGTGTTAAGCATAGTACCCAATAGTTAGGTTTTCTGCTTCTCTCCCTCCTTCCACCCTCCCCACAAAGTAGACCCCAGTGTCCGTTTTCGTCTTTGTGTTCATCAGTTCTCATCATTTAGCTCCTATTTACAAGTGAGAACATGTGGTATTTGGTTTTCTGTTCCTGCATTCATTTGCTAAGAATAATAGCCTCCAGCTCCATTCACATTCCTGCAAAAGACGTGATCTCGTTTTTTGTTATGGCTGCATAGCATTCAATGGTGTATATGTACCACATTTTATGTAATGTGTCACTGATGGAAATTTAGTTTTATTCCACATCTTTGCTATTTTCAATAACACTGCAAGGAACATTCACATGCATATGTCTTTATGGATTAATGATTGATATTCGTCATGTTATATAACAGTAATGGGAATGCTGGAATGAATGATAGTTCCACTTTTAGCTATTCAAGGAATTGCTACATTGCTGTCCACAATGGTTGAACTAATTTACATTCCCGCCAACAGTGTACAAGTGTTCTCTTTTCTTTGCAACCCCACCAGCATCTGTTACTGACTTTTTAAGAACAGCCATTCTGACAGGTATGAGATAACATCTCATTGTGGTTTTTGTTTGCATTTATCTAATGATCACTGACACTGAGGTTTTTTCCATATGCTTTTTGACTGCATGTATGTCTTCTTTTGAGAATTGTTTCTTCACGTCCTTTGCCCACTTTTTAAATGGGGTTGCATATTTTCCTCTTGTCAATGTGTTCAAGTTCCTTATCAATGCCAGATGTTAGCCCTTTGTCAGATGCATAGTTTGCAAATATTTTCTCCCATTCTGTAAGTTGCCTGTTTACTCTGTTGATAGTTTCTTTTGTTGTGAAGAAGCTCTTAAGTTTAACTAGATCCCGCTTCTCAATTTTTACTTTTGTTACGATTGCTTTTGGTGTCTTTGTCATGAAATCTTTGTTGCTTCGTATGTCCAGGATGGTACTACCTAGGTTGTCTTCCAGGGTTTCTATAGCTTGGGTTTTTACATTTAAGTCTTTAATCCATCTCAAGTTGACTTTTGTATATGGTGTAAGGAAGGGGTCCAGTTTCCATCTTCTGCATATGGTTAGCCAGTCATTCCAGCAACATTCATTCAACAGGGAATCTTTTTCCCATTGCTTTTGTCAGTTTTGTAAAAGATCAGATGGACATATTTGTGCAGCCTTATTTCTGGTCTATATATTCAACTGATCTATGTGCCTTTTTTTTTGCACCAGTACCATGTTGTTTTGGTTACTGTAGCCTTGTATTCTGTTTTGAAGTTCAGTAGCATGATGTCTACAGCTTTGTCCTTTTTGCTTAGGATTACATTGGCTACTCAGGCTCTTTCTTGGTTCCATGTGAATTTTAAAATAATTTTCTCTAGTTCTATGAAGAATGTTGTTGGTAATTTGATAGGAGTAGCACTGAATCTGTAAATTGCTTTGGGCAGTATGGCCATTTTAATGAAACTGATTATTCCTTTCCATGAAAATAGGATGTTTTGGCTGGGCGCGGTGGCTCAAGCCTGTAATCCCAGCACTTTGGGAGGCCGAGACGGGTGGATCACGAGGTCAGGAGATCAAGACCATCCTGGCTAACATGGTGAAACCCCGTTTCTACTAAAAAATACAAAAAACTAGCCGGGCGAGGTGGTGGGTGCCTGTAGTCCCAGCTACTCGGGAGGCTGAGGCAGGAGAATGGCGTAAACCCGGGAGGCAGAGCTTGCAGTGAGCTGAGATCCGGCCACTGCACTCCAGCCCGGGTGACAGAGCAAAACTCCGTCTCAAAAAAAAAAAAAAAAAAAAAGGATGTTTTCCATTTGTTTTGTCTTCTTTGAGGAGTCTATTTTAATTTTCATTGTAGAGATCTTTCACCCTTGTTAGCTGTATTCCCAAGTATTTTATTCTTTTTGTGTCAATTGTGAATAGGATTGCTTTTCTGATAATGCCTTTCAGTATCACTATTGTTGGTATATAGGAATGTTAATGATTTCTGCACATTCATTTTTTATTTTGCAACTTTGCTTAAGTTTATCCACTGAAGGAGCTTTTGGTCACGACTACTGGGTTTTTCTGCTATAGAATCATGTTGCCTGCAAACATAAATAGCTTGATTTCCTCTCTTATTTGGATTCCTTTATTTCTCTTGCCTGACTGCTCTGTCTAGGATGTCCAATAGTATGTTGAATAGGAGTGGTAAGAGAGGGCATCCTTGTCTTGTACAAATTTTCAAGGGGAATGCTTCCAACTTTTGCCTATTCAGTATAATTTTGGACGGGGGTTTGTCATAGGAAGCTATATTTTGAAGTATGTTCTTTCAATACCTAGTTTATTGAGAGTTTTTAACATGAAGTGATGAATTTTAAAAAGCATTTTCTGCATCTATTGAAATAATGTGTTGTCTTTAGTTTTATTTATGTAATGAATCACATTTACTGATTTACATATGCTGACCAAACTTTGCATCCTAGAGGGAAGCCTAACTTAACCATGGTGCTGCTAGATTTGGTTTGCAAGTATTTTGTTGATTTTTGCATTGACGTTTACCAAGTTTACTGGCCTGAGTCTTTTGTTGTTGTTACATCTCTGCCAGGTTTTGATAGCAAGATGATGCTGACCTCACAGGTTGAGTTGAGGAGTCCCTCCTCCTCAATTTTTTGTAATAGTTTCTAAAGTACCAGCTCTTCTTTGTACATCAGGTAGAATTCAGCTATGAACCCATAAGGTCCCAGGGTTTTTTTTTGTTGTTGTTGGTAGGCTATTTATTACTGATTTAATTTCGGAACTCGTTACTGGGTCTGTCCAGGTAATCAGTTTCTTCGTAGCTCAGTCTCAGGAGAGTGTATGCGTCCACGAATTTATCAGTATCTTCTAGGCTTTCTAGTTTGTGTGTGAAAAACTGTTCATAGTAGTTTCTGATGGTTGTTCTCATTTCTGTGGGGTCAGTAATAACATTTCTTTTGTCATTTCTAAATGTGTTTATTTGGATCGTCTCTCTTTTCATTAGTTTAGCTAGTGGCATATTAGATTTTTCAAAAGACAACTCATAGATTTGTTGATCTCTTTAATGTTTTGTGTCTCGATTTCCTTCAGTTCAGCTCTGATTTTTGTTATTTCTTGTCTTCTGGTAGCTTTGAGGTTTATTTGTTCTTGTATCTCTGATTCTTTCAGTGTTGAAGTTAGGCTGTTAATTTGACATCTCTGTAACTTTCTGATATGAACATTTAGTGCTATAAATTTCCCCCTTAATACTACCTTAGTTGAATTTCTAATTCATTGCCTCAAAATCTTGCTTCATCTTCGTCCTTTGTTTTCACTGTATTATTTTCTAGAAAGCATATTTTAAATTTGCATGCATTTTACTCCTGTGAAAACATTTTTGCACATGTATCTCTCACATAAGCTCCTGAGGAAAGAGTGGCCTTCTTAAATAAGATCCTCTGTTACTATGTTACTTTATTTATTTATTTATTTTCCAACAAAGTCTCATTCCCTCGCCCAAGCAGGAGTGCAGTTGTGTGGTCTCAGCTCACTGCAACCTTCGCCTCTGGGGTTCAAGTGATTTTCGTGCTTCAGCCTCTCGAGTAGCTGGGACTAGAAGTGTGTGCCACCACACCCAGCTAATTTTTGTATTTTCACTAGAGATGGGGTTTCATTAATGTTGGCCAGGCAGTCTCAAACTCCCAGGCTCAAGTAATCCACCTGCTTCAGCCTCCCCAAGTGCTGGAATTACAGGCATGAGACACCACACCCACTCTCTATTATGGTCTTAATTCCTTACTCTTTCTTGGAACATCACTCTATCATTTTTTCTTTATCTTGAATATAAAAACCATTTCTATTATGGGTGATAATCCTTGAGGAGAATAATGCTAAAATAATAAATACATTGAAAGTATAGTAGACAGAGTTGAAACGTGGCTTTACTACCACAGAACCTTGAAGTCCTAAAAGTTATTTAAAGTCTATGAACTTTATTTTCCTATATAGCTGTGGTATTTTAAACATGGTGTTTGTGACACTTAGCAAAGTGTTTGGTACATTGTAAGATGTCAGTAAATAGAGACTAAAATTATTTTTTCTCAACTTGCTAACTACAGCATTTCATGCTACAGATTATCATCCTCATATTTTGTTCTTCTCAAGTTTCTGACCAATTTACATGTGTGCTCCTAACATAGTTTATTTTTCCTTTATACCCTCTTTCAGTGTTCCTTCCCTTTCATATGGCTACAAGAAGCATCTCCAAGCTGATGTTTCTCAAGAGTCTTTTTCAAGTTTCAAACATGTTCTACTTGTCTATATTTGGTTCCCAAATTGGCCATATCTCAGAATCACTAAGGAACTTTTCCTAGACCCTCTTCCAGATGGACTGAACTAAAATATCTGAAAACAGGATCTGTTATGCTGATGCTAAGACAAATTTGTAGGATAACAATATATATTATAAACTAGTCAAAAAATGCATTTTTAATGCTTTTTTTTGTCACTGTGCATAGAACAGTGTTTGACATAGTGAGTAACAAATATTTTTGGTTTAACAAACATATTAGTGAATACATAACAGAAGGCAATGCAAAAGGCTTAGAATAATAATCATAAAGAGATTAAAAAGAAATAAATGAAGTAATTCCTGAAGATGTATAAGGTTTCAATTAGAGTGTTATTGTCATGCCCAAGTAGAATTCTATTAAGGAGAGTTATATGATATTCTTTAGCAAAGTTTGACATTTCAGAATGAGGCAATTTATAAATAAAATGTAGGAGGAAAACCTGAGTTGAAATTTGCAATAAAATGGCTGCAGGGCAAAGTGGTAAGGTTCTAGGAGGGTGCTAAGCATTGTCATGGCTGAGTTGGATCTATGCAACTAAAATCACTTTCTCCAACTATAATCTTCTTTGAATAATAAGGGTTTTAATTGTGTATCATTCTGAATATTTTTTGATAAGCATTCTCCTCAGAATAATATTTAAAGTATTTCTATGTCATGTAAATTATAGTACTTTTTCCCTCTATATGCATTTGAAGAACACCTGGATTTTGGTATTATGTTTTCTATCATCTTGCTATAATTCATTTTGGAAACAGATTATAGAGACATCCATATGTTACCTCTGATTTACCTCCATTTAATTACACAAATGTGGCTTAAAAAGTGTTGATTAAAAAATGTTTGATTCAGAAGACCTGTTTAATTAAAAAATTTAAACAATCAAAACAAAACAAACAAACACACATGCAAACACATCTCTTCCCCATCCAAAAGACACAATGGAAATACTATACTCTTATTTTTTATCTTTGTTTTATATTCTTGATAGAATCTTATTGGCAGTGCATACTCGTAACTCCTAGCAATAACTTCCCTACACTTCTCTTTCTATAAGCAGGTACAACTCTTTTGCAAATTTATTATGACATTTTAAATAGAAACAATGTGTCTGCGATTATTATTAATCTATACTGTATGCAAGACTTTCCTTAATTTTATTTGTTTAAAAGAATAGTAACAATCTTAGATTAACAATTTCTCCTGAAAGTTCAAATCAACAGATATAGCAAGGTTGAAAAATAAAACTACAAATACTACAGGTTTGCAAACATTATTACCAAAGAACAGAAAAATAATTGGCAAACCATCTGAAAATAGCAAATAAAATATACTGTATATGCAATATACAATTTGTAGGTTCCAATTCTATAGAGTAATAAGCAAAAGGAAAAACAATTGGAAGACTGAATGCCCAATTATAATTTCACCAATGCTACTAAATAAAAAAGAAATAAAATGAAACCATAGTTGATTCACTTAGTTGCTCCCCTGGTATACTCCTTGAGTATGAAACTATATCTTAAACATTTTCTATTTTCTCCAGCACACACTGTACTTAGCATAATGCTTGAACACAAAATATTTTCATTTTAAAACACTCTTGAATGAATGACTATCCAAAACACAATTTTAGGCATTCTACTAACATATTCTTGGAATATATTATGTCTTTAGAGTTAGAAAACTTAAATTATTTAAAACAAATTACTTAAAAATATTGAGAGCTCTATCCTTACAAAAGAGCAACCTTACAAAAGTTGGTTGCAATATTAATTCTGTGGATGCTAAGGGTAAAAGGTTTATTACAATTTCTAACAGCTGCATGTAGTTTGAGATAGAAAATACACTGATGAAGAATGGGGCAGAGTTTGAAGCTGATCAGAGTAGGCAGGATGTGTTAAGGTTAGTTGTCTTATGGGACTGCATGGGAGCAACATGAAAAGAAGGTGATTAATGTCAACATCCGGACAAAGGTCTGACTAGAGGTGGACAAATGAAGATGAGCTCATTCTGGATACTGAGGAGTGGCAGAGGAGTAGGAGACAAGAAGCCAGAATATTATGGAAGCCATGGAGAGGTTGCTTCAATAAAGAAGGAAAGAGTTTTTAGAAGTAGTCATCAATTTAAAATGGCAAAGTAAAATCTAGCAAGAAGAGTAAAGAAAATTAGAAAGTACCTCTATCAAGTTTTAATATTGAAATAGGTTTCGTTGGGTACATTACTTCAAGAGGAATTGTTAAAGGATTCAAAGGGATACACAATATTATTGCTAACCTAAGAGTTCACAACTAAAGAAGTAACAGAAAAAATGAGACATATTAGTGATTACAACAGACTATCAAATTATAAGATACCAAGTATGAAAGCAAGCACATCTTCTCAGAAACATTTCTCTAAGAAAATCTTCCAAACACTTTTTTAATTACAAGACTAAAGTCAAAAGCTGAAAATTAATAATGTTATGATTATTTTGGGAAATACATTTCTATTCTTGTTCTAAGGATGTACTTTCCTCTTTATTTCTAACAACAAAAAAATAATATATGGAAATCAATGGTTCTGTCATTTAGATAAACCTTTGCTTAATACAATTTCCTTTCCGACCATATTAGACAGTTTTTTGTGGGGAAAGGAATAATTCATGAATATGAAGAATAAAGAGCTCATAAGTCAAGTATATCCATTTATGTAAATTTATGTATAAACATAATATAAATATTAAAATATATCAAATGCTTTCAGATCTTCCCAAGATAAAGAGCTATTATACCATGTTATAACTGATAATCAAAAATTCCTGATCTTTCTTTTTGTTTATGACTCCTTGCAACATCATCCTAAAGATTTTGGGGAGTATGTGAGGCTGTTGAAACTACACAGGTATAAAAGAGACTTTGGGGTTCACTCTGTTCCCTGTTCTTCCTCTCACTCCCCTGGGAAACATTCCTGGCCTGCTCAAATGTTGAAGGAGCCTCACCATTGCCACCACTGAAGAAAGATGCCAACTATTCTGCTCTCTTGGTGGTCTCAAGTTGCCGATCTTCAGAGTACTGGGAGACTCTGGATCCCACGTAGAGGTGGGAAGGATAGCCTCACCATTGCCTGTGAGTTCGATTTAGAGGAGTTCTGCTGCTGTTACTCAGATTTTATGTAAAATGTCTTACAAAAATAAGTTCTCCCACTACAGACTTTCACTATGTAATTGCTAAACTCAAAGGGTTATTCTATTTCACTCTATTTTATTTAGCTTCTTCTCGAACGCTCTTTCCTTTCCTCTGCTATTACAAATAAAATTTCCTATACAAATCAGCTAGCAAATATTTATTGAACATTTGTTATATGTCACAAAAAGTGTTTTACATCATCAAGTTCATTTCTAACACACTCCTAAGTTAGGTACTATTATTAGCTCTAGTTTACCAATGAGAAAACTGAAGCGTAAAAAGAGTAATTAATAGTATAGTGCATATTCAGATGCAAGCTTTCCAACACCACAACCCTTCGGCATAAGCACTCTAAATAGTGCTATACATTACCAAAAATAGTCTCTAGAAGTTAGATGGCTTGAAGTTTTTTTTTTTTTTTTTTTTTTTCCCCCTCCCACACGAACTGAAGTTCAAACAGGCTAAGTGGTTTGATATATTAATAGTATGTATAATTGTATTTCCATCAAACAAATGATAATCCCTTTTCAATTAGGCAGAATATGGTGAATATAACATGGGATTTGTACATTAAAAGGTACTTGGCTTTTGGCTTCAACCTCATTTTTCCTTGGTGTGACCTTAGGCTATTTGCTGTAACTCTGAGACTCCATTTCTTTGTCTTTAAAAGGTATAATAAATCTATATTTAAATGAGAAATATTCTTGTTTAAGAAAATGCATGCTAAACAACCAGCATGTGCACAGAATACCTGGAAGGCAGCAACTAAGTATTTTCTTTCTTCTCTTATCCAAAAAATAAGTTAAACCATCCACACCCTATGTTTCATTAGGTAGATTGCTTTTGTAATATACAGCATAAGATGATGGGGATTGTACTACTCAAAATTCTAAATGCTCTACAAGTTATTTTCTTCTGTAAGCAGCCAGTGAAAATTAAAACTTAATTCAATGTGATGTAGCTTGCTATACTCTTTTTTTTTCTGGGATGTATTTGCATAGGTGATTTGTAGAAGAACACAAAAAATATGCAATGAAATAAAATGCTTCCATTTGGTAAAATACTACAGAGCTACTGAAGCCAAGGGTTCTATAAATGTTAATGAAATCATTTTTGTGTAGCCATATTAAAATATATTTTATTTACCTAATATTAAAATCATGATTGTATTTGAAGTTCAGAAATGCAAGTAGCATCTTTAAATGGATAATATAATGCACCATTCTTAACACTAAGAATAAAAAGAAACATGTCCCCAAAAAGCTATGGGTCAGCTGTAATACAAGTTATTTTGTGTCTGGGGAAAATTTCAATGCCATGCACAGTCCCCATTCTGCTCACGGAATGTAAGAATTCTATTAATATCTGACTTATCAAACACAGAAAAACTATTTTTTGTTCAGCTATGCAGATAATTTAATTCTCCAGCTTTTGTTCCTTTACAATATACAGACAGCAAGGATTCTTTCTTCATTAATGCATTCTTTAAATGAAGGGAAAAGAATCAATACTTTCTACAATAAAAATGTCCCAGGTTTGACCACATTCAAACTTAAAGTGCAAGTATTTCTATTGTCTTCCTAATTCTGAAAACATAAATGCCTTGTAAAAAAAAGAGATGAAGTCTTAACAGTACATTGAGCTCCATATTTCTATTTGTAAACATACATACACATTTATGAAACTGAAAGCAATTTCCACTCCAACAATTTTTTTTCTACAATTTACCCCAGCATCGTGCATAGAGGTTAGGTTTAAGGAAATTCTGGCCAGACAAGACAAAGAAATAAAGGGTATTCAATTAGGAGGAGAGGTAGTCAAATTGTCTCTGTTTGCAGAGGACATGATCGTGTATTCAGAAAACTCCATCGTCTTAACCCAACATCTCCTTAAGCTGATAAGCAACTTCAGCAAAGTCTCAGGATACAGAGTCAATGTGCAAAAATCACAAGCCTTCCTATACACCAATAACAAAAAAGAGAGCCAAATCATGAGTGAACTCCCATTCACAATTGCTACAAAGATAATAAAATGCCTAGGAATACAACTTACAAGGGATGTGAAGGACCTCTTCAAGGAGAACTACAAACCACTGCTCAAGGAAATAAGAGAGGACACAAACAAATGGAAAGATATTTCATGCTCATGGATAGGAAAAAAAATAGTATCATGAAAATGGCAACACTGCCCAAAGTGATTTATAGATTCAATGCTATCCCCATCAAACTACTGCTGACTTTCTTCACAGAATTGAAAAAAAAAAAAACTACTTTAATTTCGTTTGCAAACAAAAAAGAGCCCACACAGCCAAGACAATCCTAAGCAAAAAGAACAAAGCTGGAGACATCACACTACCTGACTTCAAACTATACTACAAGGCTACAGTAACCAAAACAGCATGGTACTGGTACCAAAACAGGTATATAGACCAACAGAACAGAACAGAGGCCTCAGAATTAATGCCACACATCAAGAACCATCTGATCTTTAACAAACCTGACAAAAACAAGCAATGGGGAAAGGATTCCCTATTTAATAAATGGTGTTGGGAAAACCAGCTAGCCATATGCAGAAAGCATTTTCCTTTGCATATTTGAAAATCAAATTTAATTGGGCATTCTGCATTTTGCCTACCAACTCAAAATTCCTGCTTATCTTTTAGTTACGTTCTAAATGTTTAAGTTGATGTGTAACATTTACTTCTAAACGATTTTATAATTATTCAAAATTATTAATCTCTGCCTTTTCTCTCTTGTCCTTTGATGAATATCCCTATTCCCCTTTAAATGTGCATAATGTTTCATCAATTTGGAGGCATTAATAGTCCTTTAACAGTGAACTGTGTAGTAGGTCAGGTTTGGGATGTAGACATTCATTACTCAAACATACACATGTGTTTGTGTGAGTGAGCAAAGGAACTCTGCAGTAGGGGCCATGCCCCTTCCATGAACTATTTAGTCTTACCATCCTCCCTTTGTTTCCAACAGATTCAGATGCAACAACAGGAATCGGAACAACAGGCACATACCCTTAACTCACTTAATGCTACAAGAGTATGGCTGTAGTATTTTTATGAGATTATCTAGAACAAAAGGGTTTGTAGAAAGTCTGAGTTCACTTTTATCCTGGAGTGTTATGACAAGATGAATGAATGGGGCAAGGTTCTATGGAGGAATGTGCATAGGATTCTTGATGCAGGGTAAAGATGCTGGGCAGTGATGATAAAAACAGCAACAGCGGTGACCCTAGAATGGGACTATAGAAGGTGCCTGATATATGGAAGCATATCGACTGGGGAGCGCTTGTGGCATCTACGAGTGAGTTCAGGGATAAAATTAACAACTCTGCCTAGCAGGTGCGCTCTTTGCTTTTAGAACAACAACAACAAAAAAATACTAAAAGCAAAATAAAAGTAGAATATGGCTGGAAACATTTCTGGAAGAGGAAGGCAGAATGAATTTTGTAAAGACAAAGCTTATGTGGAAATCACAAATGTGCTTTAATCACTGATGTAAACTCAAACCCAAAAAAAAAAAAAAAAAAAAAATCAACTTTGCAGCGATGAACTTTCATTAGATCTTTTTTTAATACAAAACTTTAAACCTAAGGGCTCTCCTCTAATTCCTTTCCTTGGAAAACCCTGAATGGCTTGAATTACCTCAATACCTTTGCCTTAATAAAACACCAATGAATGCAAACTCAAATATTGTAATATACCTTAATATTTTTCAAACCTCTATTAAGATTTACCCAAAACATAAACTAGATGGCATTATTTGCTTATTAAAAAACTGTTAATTTGCAGTTGGTCTAGTTTGATTGGAATATTACCCAACTTAGAAATGTGCATTTACAAACTATTTTCCAGAAATATATCTATTGTTCTGGTGAGATTTATATATACAATTATAGCACATATGTATGTATGCATATGTGTCTTTATATTTATAAATGTAATTTAATGCATGTGCACACATGGGGTGTTCACATAATTCTTAAATAATTTCACTATCTAGAGTTCATACACATGACTTAAACAGACTGAAACTTTCAACGTAAAGTTCCACTGAACAATTCAGTGCAAAATCTTGACGTTATTTAACCTAATTTTAGTAATATTGTTCAATTCTTTTAATTTAGTGGCAATCATACAGTAGATGTTGAGTGATATTTCAGAAAAAAAAATGTGTGTGATCTGGATCTTAAGCTCACTTAAAGACATTTTATTAAGAACAAAGTTGTCATCATGGTTGCGTGAAAGGAATTAAAGGGAACATTTTAAATAAATAAAGTAGCTCAGAATGCTGTAGTAATCTTGTGCTAGAAAGATGATGTGGGAGATTAGCTACATAAGAAATCTGCATGTCATTTAGAAAATTTTAGACAACGGTAAAAATGTGAAGAGGAAGAGATGGCAAAAACAGCTTTGCGTTTGGAAAACAAAACCAATGGAGTAGCAAAGAAGATGAATGTGAATGGATACATAGGTACTAGTGAGGAGATTCTTACCAAATCTGAGAGTAAATTCTAAACTGTGTAGAGGGGTCAGGACTAGTATAAGTGAAAGAGAGGATGGACAAACTTAGGATATAATCTAAGTTGGACAGGATTTGTAACTCTGAATAAAGAAAATGAGAAGGATGATCAAAAATGACTCGAGGATTTTCAGCCCCACTGATTGTGAGAATGACGGTGACTCTGGCAGAAGGGAAGCTGGGACTCTTCGTCCTTTAGTTGTAAGTAGTAGATGCATTCACCCAACAGTGAGAAAAGAAAGTAGGCATCAGTAGGCATCGAACAAAAATGGAGGAGGATAGGACGTTTAGATAGATTTGACTACTTGGCAATGCTTAGGCACTAGTGGATTAAAATGGTGCTTTTTTCATATATCTGAGTTTTGGAAGTATCTTATTATAAACAATATGTACAGAAGGGAAAGTTAATGCATCTGTCAACTTTTATATTTTTATTTACTTCGGTCTTTGAATCTTCCAGTTTAATGTTGACTGATTGTGACATTATAAAGTGGTATGAATGTATTTGTCTTTGTCATGTAAATGTCAAATGTATATATTTAAAGCATTTAAATTATTAAACAGGGAAACTTATTTAAGTCATCTCCAATATATGAATATGAAAGTACAGCAACTCAACAGAAAGCATTAACATCTATTTTCTTAAAAGGTCTGAAAATTTAAATTCTGCAGGATTCATTTTTCATAGCTGTAATATTTTCCCTGTATTTCCCATAGTAGGAAAAATGTCAATTTTACACCAAGTCAGAGGAAGATCAACATCAAGAACAGTGGTCTATGTTACAACTTGTTCTCTGACTTTTCAAGTTTGACCTCTGAAAGTTGCTCACGTCCATATTTCAAGTTCTTTTTAAAACAAAGATACAGAGCGATTTAGTGATTAAGTATATTAATAATATCTGCAGACCTATCCAGGACACATTTCAAGAATTCTCTTAAAAGCACTCATCATAGTGCTTTATACTTTTTTAAGTATTTGTGTGTGTTATTATTCTATTAATAATGATAAAATTAGGTTTCCCATTTTGGGCAAAAAGGGGGACATTTAAAATGTTGATTTTATTTAAATAAATCATTATAATAGAGCATATTCAGCATACAATTTACTGAGAGATTTAGGAGGGAAATGCTAAAACACTTTAACAAGGAGGAATGTTTCTGGCCCATCTTCTCATAAAGCATATTTCATACTCAGGTTTAATAAAGATTGAGTTTGATTCTTATATTTTTCTTCTAGAGCATTAGCTTTAAATTGGAAGACAACAAAGCAAATGTACATATGACTCAAGTCCTGTGAAAAAACAATTGAAATGATGTGGGCCTATCTCTAAATTATTCAATTAACAACAGAAGCTTTGCTAAGACCTATGATATTTGATTTTTCAGTTCATTATTATCTATTACTCAGGTGTAATTCATCTTTTGTTAAAGAATTCGTGCACACACATAAACATGGTAGGCATTCAGGGAGCTTTTAATTTGCAATAATGGTTGGAAAAGAAAATTAATTTAGATAATCAAATGGGGGAATACTTTTTTGAAGCTGTATTTGTTTATTATTATTTTTTGTTTAGGTTTAGGACATTAAGTTAAATGAAAGATTATTATGATTTGTTAAGGGAAACTTGGACTCACTTTTGGACCTTTTATGGACATTTCACAGAGGAATCTTAAATGTGTTGTATCTTCTTCAGCGCGATTTAAATCAGTGAGGGATGAAGATATATTTTTACTTGACCAATAGATAAAAAAGGCGTAAACCTGATTCTGAATGCACGTCATGTACTTTTTCATTTTCTGACAGAGGCAGTATTTCAGGAAGATAACCGAGAGGGAATTTATGGCAGGTGCATTACTACTTAAGAAACTAATCTCAGCCACAGGCTGTTGAACGTGAAATATGGATTTTAATTAATCCTGGCTCTGTGAGTTGTGGATCATGCCTGCTGGGAAATGTGATTAGCCATAGTCTGCTAGATTACATTGAGAATATAAGACACATGATTACATTTAGTGAACTTCAAACTACTCTGATTCATACTTTAAAGTCTGCATACTTCATGCTGTATCCTTATAGCTAAAAAAAAAAAAAAAAAAAAAAAAAAAAAAAAAAAAAATGACCACACACAAATAAATCAGTATTTGATTATGATAAGAAGGAGAACACCTCTGTCTTTTCGTCATTAAAAAGGTCAGTTAAGTAGAATGTAAAAGTCTTCCACAGGCAGGAAAACAAAATAAAAGAGAATTTGTTGATACATCATGATTAGGTATATTGTTTAAAATTGACTTTTACCCAAGAGAGAAAAATAGTTTCTGATAACACCACATACAAATTTAGAAAATGGGAATTTTAAATCAAGAGATTTAATTAATGAGAGGGAATTAGTCTTACTTTGTAAAAGGAATAGGGAGAGTGATTTAGTTAGTTTCTTAAATGGGCAGTTTCCTATGGTATTTCTAAATGCTGATATATCTGCCAAGTAAAACAATGAGAAAGCTATTCAGCTACCGGCTAGGAGTTTTTAATTCTTATTAAATAATTAAATATTTATTTTAAATGACTTAAAATAAACCCAGCTATGAAGACTGTTACACAGGTAATGGGGTAAGGAACATATTTTAATAAAATTAATTGCTTACATATGAGATTAAGTTCTAACAGTGTGCCTTTTATAAAGTTCTACAAAATATACGCAGCCTCATTATCAACATCTCCCAATACGTAGGATGGATTTCCACCTATGCCCACTTGTAAAACTCAACCAATTGCTCTCATCAGATTTGTTTCCCCTTCTGTCACTAGTCCCTCTTTTATTGATAGCAGCACTACCCCCACAGTAATAAAATAAATTTTGCTATTATCATTAGTCTTTATGTTAATTCCTATAGCCAACTGAGCTCAGTTATTAAATACTTAGCAAATGATTAATATGTATTTTTAAGAGTGTTATCTTTGGAAAAGCTTTGATGCCATCTCTCTCCAACCTCGTGATGGTGGAACTCGTCTGAGCTATCAAAACACTTTGCTCTAGTTGGGTAGTTTTCTGTTATTCTAGTGTATAACATTGGTCTGTATTCCTTATTAGATTGTGAGGATCCTGATGCTTGAGGATCAGGATTATGTAATTTCATCATCTAGCATAGTACCAGCCCCGCAGTCTCTGTTCAAAAAATAATTAATTAAAATCTGTTTTTCAAACCCATCGCCCCTGCTCCTCTTTCTGCATTCTGTTTTCCAGCTAAAGTACACTTCCTTCCTAGGTCCTAAAGAGTCCTTCCCCTTTCTAACCTCTAAATATGATGTCTCACGGCTTTATAAACAATTGCATTTCTTTTGCTAAGTTGTCATTTATCAAGAAAACGAGTTGCTCTAGAACAAGCAAACTTGACAAAAGTCCAAAAATTAGGCCTAATACTTGCTTAAGTGAATTAGGATTCTAATAACCAACCAGGTACAGAATAAATATATTCAATACTGTAAGAATTTGAGTATACACACAATCACCTCTGTAGTTGTATCACTGAATTTATCAGGGTCATGTAGGCATGGAGTCTTTTCTGCAGGAAGAAGGAATGAAAAATTCAGGAGTCTTCAGTTGGAGAAAGGTAACAGTGACTAACAGTAAAATTCAAGAAATTTCAATAACTCTTCTTAGAGCATATCTGGATTCAGTGACCACATTCTAGGAACACTAGGCCTTGAAGAAATCTCTGTAAATCAGAAGGACTTACAAAGGGAGTACTGTTTTATATAAATAATACAATAATAAAGCACAATCTTCTAGAAAGGAGAACAGAATAAGAATATGTATGTGTTCAAAAGAGATTCGTATACACTTCTGGATGACAGCTGTAAAGTGGGCAGTTAATGAAGCCTGAAGATGCTGGAAGATACAGCTAACTTTTTATAGTTGACTCATTAGCTTTTTCAAAATAAACCACAGGTAATGCCAAAAGCAGATTCACAGGCTAAATCTAACGGAGTCCAAATCAATGTGTTATTTAGAAATAATTATTGGAATGCCACAAGCTCTCTAACGAAGAATTTCTGGGCAACATAAAAACATTTTTCAATAAAATAAATACGCTATCTTTTGGGAAAGATTAAGTCACTGATGACAAAGAGGAAATTCTTCATTCGGGGGTAACTTCCACATTTTTTTTTTTACTTCTCCTTTTTCCTCTTTGAAAATAGATGTATTTCATCTTCAAAAGTAGAATAAATTCCACAGAGTAGCGTATCCCTACAGGGATATATAGAATGCATATATAGATAAAATATAGTGATAGTATGTGATATTTTAAATGTATTAGGTATGTGGTAAACATTTCATGATTAATAGGTATTTGAGATAAAATTGGATTCTCTGTATTATAATAAACTTACTACATTTAGAATCTTTATTAACATTTGATAGTAAAAGAGGACAAAACATTTCTAGTATTTCACATATATTTTTATTTTGACAGAACAAAATATACCTCAAGTTTGATTTTGTAACCTTCATCTAGAAACCACAGTAATGAGTCGCAGAGTGCATAACTTAAGTCTATTCATAAAACTCACTTTTTAAATTGCAAAGAAAAAAATTAAAAGTCAACATGGCTTTTAATTTTTACCTCCAATTCATATCAATTTTGTAATCATTTCATGTGGCATTTAATAAGTTTCTATGTGATTTAACATGGCACTTAGTAAGTTTCTATGTGAATATCTAGTAGATTCTCAGTCTGGGATTGAATATTGACTCTTCTGGAAATGTTGCACAAAACAGTATAGAACTCAGAGTTATGAGTGAGATTAGTCACTGGGGGCCAGAAAAGCATATGAGTTTACTAATATATATGCATATATGTGTGTGTATACACATACAAATACACACACACATATACATATATACCTATCTATACATACGCATATACATATACACACACACACACATAATTGTTTATTGCCTTCATTTATTATGGAGCCTAAGCAGTTAGCTACAATATCCTATAAATCAATCGCAACTTGTTTAGGATTTATTCTCATTCTTACTCTACTTACTTTCCTATGCATTAATCATTTCTTATATGTCATACATTTTATATAGTTATGCACCATAATTTCTAGCAATGAAATTTCCAAGTTGCTTGGATATAATGATATTTGACCGAGATCCAGTGGAGTTACTCAAATTCTAGATATCCGTGCTAAATGATAACCAATGGCCAATAACTTCATATGTTGAAATCCTATCAATATAGGCATCACGCATCATTAGATATGTCTATGGCTTTTAGAATCAAATACAACTGAATTTTAATTGTGATTTGATCTCTTGGTAGCAGTGTAAATCTAGGTGCATTTCTTAAACTTTCAGATTTTCAAATTTCCTCATCTTTGAAACAGAAACAGTAACACTTACCTCATAAGATTACTGTGAAGATTACATATAAATGATTTTGCTCAGTGCTTACGAGATATTAAGCACGTAAGAAATGACAAGTATTTTTATTATGTATTATTACTATTCATAGAAACACTTATGCAATGAAAACATTATCGAGATATAAAGATCATTTGACAGGATGATATGTATCACTTCAGTACATGTAAAAAGTGAAAGAAACTTAACAAAATTCAACCTCTAGATAATTTAATCTGCACCAGTATGGTTTGCTTTAACCTTGATTAGAAACCCAAGCACACTGTCAGAAAACACAAGCTAAAAATAAAAACAAAAAAACCTTTGATATGTATTTGGTTTTTTAAGAAACATTCAGGAAATTAAAATTTAAAAATCAAAACTCAAACAAAGATTATAAATATACAATCATTAAGATTTTAAAGGATTTATATTGTTTCAGTGTATTGAAGTATCTTTATTTTAAAAGGGAAAGAAAGTTTCAACACACTTCATCCTTATATACTTCGTTAATTAGATCTCCTATCCAGAGGTTATCTCACAAACAAAAATAAGTAAGAGTATTTCTTCTTTCCTAGAGATATGATTCCTACCTTTTATCCTTAGCAAACAGCTTTTCAAACCAATATTTCAACATTGAACAGGAAACAGCTGGATCTTCTGGAGGATTCATGAATTAACTCAAATGCTAACATCAAACAGCTTGGATGTAAAGACATGAGAATGGGATTTCAAATATGTAAGTATCCTGAAAAATATTGATAAGTAGTGTTTAAATGCAGCTGGATTGAATATGATCCAATTTTGAAATATTTATTGTTGAAGATAGCAAATGCCAGCAGAATGAGTATGCATCTAGTTTTCAATTAGAAAAAGAATCTAAATATAACAAAACTGATTTTGATAATTACATTTTAATTCTATGTCTAGTGATACTAATAAGCCTGCCATTATTAAGTATATGAAACATTTTCCACTGAAATAATTTACAACATTTGATTCATTTTTTAACACCTGATATTTTATTGCATATAGGTTTAAAATGGGAAAGTGAGGTACAAACAAGGCTATGTGTTTTGTTGCTTTTCCCAATTTTTCATTATCATTAGCCCCTTGCTACCCATATGAAATATGTACCTTAAAAATATGGTTAGGTAGGTGTTGCAACATTTACAATAAACTGGGGCTACAAATAATTTGTGCATGATAAATACTGAAAATTAGATTTATTCTACCTCCATTTGCATAATACCTTCTTCTTGAAAAGATAATTTTTGTGAACTTTTATGTAACAAGGAGAGTTATTATCTCTGTTAATAATAAAACTATATACCTTAAAATACTCATTGATTAATAAAACTCACAAAATGCAGTAAATAAATGAGGACAGTGACCGGGCTCCTTGGCCTCTTGTTAATGTCACAAATTAATTGGTACTAAGCAAATTTGGAATGCTTTTTAACAGTACAATCAGACATAACAGTATAAAGAAATTAGGAGTAAAAAAGCTTGATATGAATAAGGCAATATTAAAGGCCAAGTCAAAGAGAAACAAGAGCCAAAGGCAACAAGAATCTATGAATCATCTTCACAGTTACTCTGTTTAACAGACTTTGTGATATTCAGAGAACTCTAAATGTAGAGTTTTAAAAAATTATTTTCTTAGTTCAAAGCTGTACATGTTTATTATAGGAAAGATCAAAATAAAAATGAAAATTAAATATTTTCTATTTATTTAGAATATAATCATATTAAATTGTAAAAATATATAGCAACTATAAATCCAGTTTTTAAGCAGAATAGGATAACATATACAATTTGACAATCTGAATTCAAATTTAGAACGCTTCATTTTCATACATAAAATTTTTATTTTGTTTCATCAAATATATCTAATATTTGTATCACTTTGAAAACATCTGGATATTTGGGAATAAGTCAGAATCCCAAAACTCATGAACTCTTCTCTTCATATTCTACAAGACCAGCTTATATTCTATTACCAATTTAAAAAATAGATGGTTATATCAATAATCTCTAAGTCATAGTATTCAAAAATAACTTTTTTTCTTAGGACTTTTCTCCAAACTCAGCTTTCTGAGATGATTTCTCAGGTTCCATCTCTTCCACTTTACACTTTGTTCTAGTCCCTATTTCCTTACGAAGCTCATTTGAATTCTTTATCTGTTGTTCGGCTGATTTCTATTTGTGTGTTTCATTTATCTACCGCAGAAGAAGAACAAAACTTTCCTTTAGATTTCCACATGCCCTTCAGTGAATCAGCACACAGGCATTGTGTTTAAAAATGCTTGCACAATAAATGAATGTATAAATTAACGCACATATTTTAAGAAAATAAGATGATCCTTAAATAGGTATTTCACTTCATTCTCAGTAAAGAAAATTTTTATTTTCCTGTCATCATAATTGTTACTAGTTACAAAAACCACCTGCCCTATATCTTCTTCCCTTTCTGCCATGATGGAAGGTAAAACATTTTGATACTCATTTTGGAGAAGGTAATTAAAGGGGAGAATTACAGTAAATCTTGTTGAAGTCTTATCCTCCATGCACCCCCACTCTCTACCTTTTGACAAAGCTGGCTTCCATGCATTGTATGAACAACAGCATGAAATTGCTATTCCTTGTGTAGATAGGACCAGGACAGTAGACATTTAATACAGAATAAAACTCACCTGCTCATTTTTTCTATCTCATTGTATTTCTTTTACTGTTACTTGGCCACCACTGTTGCATTTCATGCCAAAATTGAGAATTTTATTATTTTAGAAATGTGAAGCATAAATATAAATTTATGCTTGAAATAAAATTAAACAAGGTCATTAAGTATTTGATTTTCAGTCCAGCTACTAATATCTTCTTATCTACCTTTTAGAGCTAAGTGAGATAAAAATTGAGACATTGAACAAAATCATGTAATGTATGACTGCATAAACTTGCATTGCCTAAATGTAATTTCCTAAATATTCTGCATTGATTAGCTTTCAGTAAATAAAATACTGATATATCTAACTGCCCTAAATGTGTTTTATATTTCATAAATGTAGCATTTCATACTCAGGATTGGCAATATTATTTTCACTATCAAGTTGTGTGATCATAGAATCCTGGATGGAAACGACCGGGTATTCTAAGAGATCATTCATTTTGCTTCCCCAAACATAATATTTAACATTCAGTCCCAAGGAAAACTTGCTCTATTAGAGCATTATGACTTTACAATCTTTTAAAGAGAAGAAATTAAAAAGTGTTTTTCTCTGAGTACATTCGGCAACTCTTTTGGATTAACTTCATTCATTTTGGCAAGATATAGTGGTGCTATATATTTTCATGACTATACCTGTGGAACCATGGAGGCCAATATCAAACTGGTAGTAAATGGAATAATCATGTATTCGTGTATTTGTATATTCATGTATTCATTCATGTACCCAATATGTGCCAGGACACTATGTTAGTGTTTGGAATGTGTTCTCAGTGGAATGAAGCACAACTTTTAAGTGTAATAAAGTACTTGTGAAATATTGTGAGGTCTTAGCAACAGGGATCTATTATGTAAAGTTATCAGATATAAAGTAGCTGGATTTAGAAATAAAAGCCACAGGAATAAGAGAAAAGGAAACCAGTAATGGGCTCTTTATGGGGTTAGAGTGTACACTAAAGGTGGTAGTGAGGTGTTCAAAACTCTTCAAATGCATCCCATGATCTAACCATGGTTAGTTTACTTGAAGTTAAAGTGGAAACACTTTTAAGTGAGTAATTTTAACAACAGATGATTTATATACATTTAATATTTTGCTAGGCACATCACTGGCTTATCTCTGGCCTTTATAATGATTCCATTTTATAGATAAAAAATAAGAATATTGTTTATTCATTACTTTTTCAAGCACAAGTAGATCCCATTTTCATCCACAATAAAATCTGGAAGTCTTACATGATAGCTCAATGTATAGTATTTGAGGAGAAATTTGAGACGTGTGTTATAAAGAAAGTTATTTTTCTGTAGATATTAAAGAGTGATAAAAACTCAAATTAGGACACATACTTTTAGATTTTTAAAAAGTTTTTATATGTTAATTTTTAAAACATTAGAAATACAAATTAAATATTAAAATAAGTATTATATAGTGAATTTACCTCAATTTTAATTCTCATAATTTTGAAGTTCATTTGCTAGGAAATACTAAAAGGAATTTGCTTTTGTAAGAAATGGTCCAGGCAAATCATCATGACATAAACAAGGAATGGCTTTACTACTTATTTTCAAATCTTGGTGAGGAGAAAATTGAATGCTTTCTTCATGCAAGATATACTGTGATCTACCTTTATTAACCATGTTATGCCCCCTATGAACTTGTCTCTGCATTTCATTACGTAAAAAGGTTTTAATTTAATTTTTATACTCACAAGAGTAGTTCCCCCTTTGGAAACTCTCTTCAGAATCATTCCAAGTATTTTTTATATTTTTTATGTTTTTATGCTTCCCGCACTGTCTATACTACTTAAATTTAATCAGGACCTAATAGAAATCAAGATTCACAGCTTTGCTCTATGGAATAGTTCCATCATTGTGATTATAGTATTACAAGAATCAGTAATTTCATTTTCTGTTTTCCCCTAATTTTATGATGTGGGAAAATTTATTAAAGTATGTAGTTAATTGTAAAGAAAGACAATTCTGTATAAATTAAAACAAAATGGGAGTATTGGTTTGTCAGGCAATACTACCATACAATTACTGAAACAATGTGTCCAAAAGTTGGAAGAGTTGGTATAGGAAATGTATTTTAGAGCCGTTAACATATAATGTGTGACTGTGCAGGTAGTGTTAAAGAATTGCCTCTGTCACCATAAGCATGCAACTACAGTCAGTAAATGCATTTGACCCTAAAAGGAGATAAATACGCTAATAACATTGTGATTATTCATGAAAACACAGGCACTCAAAATAAATATAATTTATTACAAAGTGATTCCAGGGTTTTAAATCTCTGGGAATATTTTAGAATACGGTTTTAGTGAGTACTTCCCCTTTATAGTTTTCTTCTTGTCTAGACATTTTAAATAATCAAATTACAAGTAATACTCTTAAGTTATCTTTACTTTTCTGTTTAAATTGCTGAATAATGTAAAATACTTTGGAAAACTCCAAGATTTTAGTGGCTTACTGCAACAATGAATTAAGGGCATAGGAAATATGTAGTAGAAATAATTTATTTCACAAGTTAAAAAAAATACTAACATATAAACTAAACTGTGCAAATAATGAAAAACGTTCAGTAAAATAGCTGAAACGTTAATGTTGAATTTTCCTTTTTGTTATTTAGGAAAAACAAATTAGTTGCATAACTGTAGAGATTAATATGAATATTAAGCTAGTAAAGAAGGAGAATGTAGAACTGTAATCAGCGTCCCCATGATTGCTTTTAAATCATACGACTAGCTGTTTGTTAATTTGTTTTATAAGCTTTTAAGAATAGGTTCAGATTTCAGAAAATTTAAAAGATACTATATACAATTCCCATCCACCCCACACTCAGTTTCTAGTATTTTTGATACTTTATATTAAGGTACATTTGTAAAAGTTAATGAACTTATATTGATAGATTAATATTTATTAAGATTCATATTTTATTCAGATTTCCCTAGTTTTCTCTAATGTTACTTTTTTTTCAAGATCCCATTTTACATTATTCATCACATCTCCTTAGGCTCTTCTTGTCTGTGAGTTTCTTAGCCACTCATTGTTTTTGATGATTTTGAAAGTTTCTCGGAGCACTAATCACCTTTTCTGTAGAATACCTTGAAATTGTCTGATTTTTTTAATGATTAATTTTATGAATTTTGGGTTTTGGGGAGTTAAGGTGCCATTCTCAAAGCATCATATCCGGCGTACACAGTATCAACATGATTTCTCACTATTGATGATGACCTTGATCACTGAACCCAGGCTGTGAGGTTTCCCTCTCTCTCTCTCTCCCACTCCATCCTTTTCCATACTCTATTCTTGGAAAGAAAGTCACTATATACAGCACACAGAAGAGTTATGTTGTATTTCTTTAAGCATTGAACAGCTACATACTTTATTTGAAATTTTGCATAGGAGATTTTCCCTTCTCCCTCATTTACTTATTCAATTGTTTATTTGTATCAGGAGGTACTCAAAGACATTTATTTTATACTTTGGATATTAATTCAATACTACTTTATTGTATTGCTCAAATTGTCCCAGCTCTGGTCTTAAAGAGTTTTCAGTTGGCTCATGTGTCCTTTTTGACATTCCAGTCGAGAGGATTTGTTTGGTTCTTTAAAAGACGTTTGTTGTTGTTGTTGTTTGTTTTTAACCCATAGTCTTTACTCTTAAGTTCTTTGTAAACTATTATGTGCACAGAAACCTTGGTATTAGTTGGAATTGGCCTGGGTCTTATACATTGGGGATTTATTTAACTAAAAGTAGCACGAACACTTTAAAGGCAATCTCAATTTTTCAGATACTGCCAAACCAAGATACCAATAGTATCATCTGAAATCTCTGCAGAGACTATTTATAAAAACATGGAACTGTTTTTCTTCTGTTATAAAAAATGTAATAATGATACAGTGGAAATATCTGACTGTATTAGTTTAGTAAAGTTTAAAAGAAAGAATGACTACTGATGGTAGTTGTACAACCAGTCTTCATCCCATAACTGAGATAGGCAATTCCTCCACAAATATTACAACATCTCAACTTATTTATAGTCTAAAATCAAACATCCAGAGAGTGACTGTTCCTTAGTTGAGCCTGGGGATTGGATCAGTTCCACTATGGTTAATCTGAACCATTATTGCTTTTGGCTAATTCATCTTGCTGAGGACTTTCCAAATAAAAATACTCTATCTCATCATACTCTGTCAAGCAAAAATGACACTGAAAGATAAAAATGGGTATAGGCAGAATAAGCAAGCACTTAATTTAAATGTTCATCATTTGAGTTTAGAGCCTGTGAGAGTATGCTTGGTTATAATATTCCTCATAGATATGTAAGGAAGCTCTATTGTGGCACGTATGTCTTTAAAGCACTTTATTCATTCATTTTAACCTCACACAATGCTCCAGGCTTATGGCTGATATACAGGCATACAGAAAACATTGGATTCAGGTGAGCCCTCTTTTATAGCCCCTTATACATCCCTTTCCAGTTTAGAATAAACATCGGTATATGAGGTAGTGAGAAAATTATGCAGAAAAATCCTAACTGAATATATTAAATGTTAAAATATTTTAAATAAATACAGGTAAATATCTGTATAGTGCTTACAATATACAAGTATTATTTTAAAACTTTTATATATATTAACTCATTTAATCCTCATAACAGCCCTAGAAGATAAGTCCTTTTATTATTAGTAACAGTCATTTTATAGAACAGGTTTCCAAAGCACAAGTAAATCTAGTAACTTGTATAAGGATATAGAAAATGAGTAGAAGATTTGAACTCAGGTGGTCAGCTTTTACAGAGTTTTATTTTTTTCTCTATTAATTTTTTTTTTTTTTTTTGTAGAGATGGAGTCTCACTATGTTGCTACGTTGCCCAGGGTAGTCTCGAACTTCCTCTCACCTAGGCCTCCCAAAGTGCTGGGGTTACAGTTGTCAGCCACTGTGCCTGGCCCTTAGTGTTCTTAAGCACCACAATCCACTGCCTCTTTCTAAATCTAATGGATTTCTATAAAATATATAAAATACTTTATACTCATTCCTAAAATTGTGTAAAACTCAGCTTCTGCTACTTCAGTTTATGCTAAAGCTGAGTAATCTCCAACATGTGCCCCATATCTCTCTGAGTTTTAGCCTTTTGTAGGCAACAATCTTTTGTCCATCTTCACATGGATCTAATTCAGACATCTGAAAGTATACACACTGTACAAAACATCACTCATCAATCCTACCCTGCTTGTGGGCCTGCTTGCTGTCCTAGATTCCCTGTATGTAGAAATGAATATATCTTTCTTCTAACCACCCAAACCAGAAAGTGGGAAGTTGCTTCCCTGACTTAGTCACCGAATCTGTCAAGAATAAATCAGTCTAGATGATCTACTTATATTCCATACTAAACTCTTTATCTCTATCATCATTCTATCTAATTTAGACACAGATCATGGATTGGTGGGATTTCTGCAAAAATTCTTCACAATTAGACTTCATTTGATTCCAGTGTTCATTTTTTTAATATGCTACCAGACTGTAAAAAAGTAATGTCTTTTGTGTTTGACAGAACTGAGTTTAAACTTGATTCAAAAATGTCAAAATTATGGGGCCTTGGCAAGGCACATAACCTTCCTTAATATCTTTACTTATTGGTAAAATGGGGAATTTTGATACCTACTGGGAAGAATGGTTTTGACATTCTGTTCATGTAAGTAAATCATCTAGTCTCGTGTTTAACATATATTAGATACTTACAAAGTGGTGCCTCAGGAACAGAAAACCAAACACCACATGTTCTCACTCTTACGTAAGTGGAAGTTGAACAATGAGAACATATCGGCACAGGGAGGGGAACATCACACATCGGGGATTGCCAGGTGTGGGCGGCTCGGGGAGGGATAGCATTAGGAGAAATACCTAATGTAGATGACAGGTTGATGGGTGCAGCAAACCACCATGGAATATGTATACCTATGTAACAATCCTGCACATTCTGCACATGTTTCCCAGAACTTAAAGTGAAATAATAATAATAATAAAGTGGTGACTATACATTTTAGTTTGAAAAAGTCTAAAACTGTCACTCCTTTGCTTGAAGATTGTGTTTGGCATATTATGTATAGCAGGGTCAGCAATTTTTTTCTGTAAAGGCTACATAATACTTATTTTTGCCTTTTGTGTACTACACACAGTCTGTTGCAGCTACTCAACTCTGACAATGAAATGTGGAAACAGTCATAGACAACATTAAATAAATAATTTTGGCTCTGTTCCAATGACTACTCACCAAATAATGGCAATAGGCCAGATTTGGCTTGCTGTCTAAAGTTTGCACAGCCCTGAAGTATAGCATAAACTTTTAGATACAGAAACTGTAGATACACATACAGAAACTGTAGATACACATTTTAGACACAAGTCTTTTAGAATGGCTTCAGAGCCATATTGTGATATACTGCATGTGTTTTTCCTCTTTTTCTAGCTTTCTCTGCCTTTTTCTTCCTTTCTCATATTTTACATTCCAGCAACACTCAAGTATTTATGGTTCTCAGCAACACTATTTGCTTATGCCTCATGTGTCTGTTTATGCAATTCCTTGTATCTGGATCACCCTTCTGATCTCAGATTCAAGATCTGAATGTTTATACATTATGTATCAGCTCAGACTTCCTCTCACTCAAAAGGCCTTTTTAGGCATCTTAGATACATGCAAATATTTATGTTTCTATCTACTTCATCAATAGGGAATGTATCATATTCATTTACCTAACTTTGGAATCTGATTCAATAAATATTTCTTGAGCCAAGCTGAACTTTCATGTTGTCAATTATCGATTCTAAAAACCATACATGTCACATTATTGGAAATCAAAGCAACAACCCAGTCTGTCAAAATCTCACTGACATATTGGTATTTCTATTTCAGAAATAAAATTTGTTTTTCTTCTCAACTACTCAGTTTGGTTATATTTGCAGAGACTCCGTGTCTCTCACTATCCTCTATTGTCCCAGCTCTACTATCAATAACTCTATCCACCTTAGAAGGCACAATGTTTCGCAGTCCACTGGGCCTGTGTGCCCTCTGCTTATCATGCCTCATTTCATAATCTTTACCTCATCAGCTTCTCATCCTTCAATCCTTCAACACCTCCTCCTTCTCATCCTTCAACCCCTTCAACACCTCCTCCTTTTAAACCCTTGCAATCATCA
The DNA here is from genome assembly GCF_001698545.2 of Rhinopithecus bieti. NCBI lineage: Eukaryota > Metazoa > Chordata > Mammalia > Primates > Cercopithecidae > Rhinopithecus > Rhinopithecus bieti. The sequence continues at coordinate 2,107,652 of NW_016808811.1, forward strand.
TAGGTTGCAACTTTTTTTGTACCATGTATCATAATTTCTATAACTGATTAAAAAAGAAACTAAATTCTAAGCTCCATACAGAAAGGAGTTTTTTAATTGGAATAATTTAGCTATATTCTATTGTAGTAATATTATTTAAAGACTATTATTTCCTCTTTGATGCCAAAACGAGTCTGAAATATATTTGTGTTTTCAGTGCTGTGCACACAGGTACTGAAAACATACATGTACTCAGTTCTCAATGTTTTTGTTTGAAGACATTACTTTAATAAATAGCTAGAAGTACATATTTATGTCTTATTTCAGAAATATTTCTTCAACTGCTTATGTGATTTTTACAGCTTGAAAATGTTTTCTTCAAATTTTATATGCAGTTCCTGTTTTAGATTAACCTATTGAAATACTGTTTTCATTCTTTCATGCCTGATCACCAACTCTGTGATACTGTCTTGATTCCACATCAGGATTTATTGGCTGTAACTGTTTCTCCTAGCTATTAGATTTACAAAAGTAAGTGTCCCACAAATGTGTACTATTCTAATGATATCAATACAATTTTTGGAATAAAAATGAGTTTAGGGTATATTATAGTCAACCAAAATTGGTGTCATATGAGATTAAAGGATTCTCCTTTACTAAAGGAACATTTAAAATATGAATTTGTTTTGTGAATTATAAAAAAATCATGCTTTGCAAAATTATTTGACTATAAAAACATTTCACTGATGAAATAAAAGAAAAAAATGTTGAGGGAAGCCAGAGAGAATGAGAGGTCAAGTCATGAAAAAAGGGAAACCCAAAAGACTAACAGTGGACCTCTCAGTGGAAACCTTACAAACCAGAAGAGATTGGGGGCAAATATTCAGTATTATTAAAGGAAAGATATTTCAACCCAGAATATTGTAACTTGTGAAACCAAACTTTGTAAGTGAAGGAGAAATAAAGTCGTTTTTTGCAAATGCTGAGGGAAGCTGTCATCACCAGACCTGCGTTACAAGTGCTCCTAAGTAAGCACTAAATACAGAAAGGAAAAACCATTACCAGCCACTACAAAAACACACTGAAATACATAGACCAGTGACACTATGAAGTAACTACATAAACAAGTCTGTAAAATAACCAGCTAGCATCACGATGACAGAATCAAATCCATACATAACAATAACCTTAAATGTAAATGGGCTAAATGCCCCAATTAAAAGACACAGAACAGCACGTTAGATAAAGAACCATGACCCATTCATATGCTGTCTTCAAGAGACCTATCTCACATGCAAAGACACACATAGGCTGAAAATAAAGAGATGGAGGAAAATTTACCAAGCAAATGGAAAACCTAAAAAAGCAAGGACTGCAATTCTAGTTTCTGACAATACAGACACTAAAGTAAGAAAGATCAAAAAAGACAAACAAGGGCATTAAAAATGATAAAGGGTTCAATTCAAGAAGAACTAACTATCCTAAATATATATGCACCCAATACAGAAACACCCAGATTCATAAAGCAAGTTATTAGAGACCTTCTAAGAAACTTAGACTCCCACACAATCATAATGGGAGACTTTAACACCCCACTGACAATATCAGACAGATCATCAAGACAGAAAATTTACAAAACTATTCAGGACCTGAACTCAGCTCTGTATCAAGTGGATCTGACAGATATCTACCAACTCTCCACCCAAGAACAGAATATACATTCTTGTCATCACCACATGGCACTTACTAAAAAATTTGATCACATACTCAGAGGTAAAAGACTGCTCAGCAAACACAAAAGAAATTAAATCAAACAGTTGCTTGGACCACAGTTCAATCAAATTAGAACTCAAGATTAAGGAATTCACTCAAAACTATACAACTACATGAAAATCAAACAACTTGCTCCTGAATGACTTTTGGGTAAATAAGGATATTAAGACACAAATCAGGAAGTTATTTGAAAATGGCAAAAAGCAAAGATACAATGCATCAGAAAGTCTGGGACACAGCTAACACAGTGTTAAGAGAGAAATTTATTGCATTAAAAGCCCACATTAAAAAGCTAGAAAGACCTCAAGTTAACAACCTAACATCACAACTAAAAAAACTAGAGAACCAAGAGCAAAAAATCCCTAAAGGTAGCAGAAGACAAGAAATAATGATCAGAGCTGAATTAAAGAAGATAGAGACATACAAGCTCTTCAAAAAACCCAACAAATTCAGGAACCATTTTTTTTTTTCTTGAAAAAGTAAGATAGACTGCAAGCTAGACTAATAAAAAAGAAAGAAGAGAAGATTCATATAAACACAATCAGAAACAATAATGGCTATATCACTAGTGATCTCACAGAAATACCAAAAGCCATCAGAGACTATTGTAAACACTTCTATGCAAATAACAAGAAAATCTAGAAGAAAAGAATAAATTACTAGACTCATACACCCTCCCAAGATTGGGAAAGAAACTATATCCCTAAATAGACCAATAATGAGCTCTGAAATTAAGGGAATAAATTGCCTACCAACCAAAAATCCCAAGTCCAGACAGGCTGACAGCTGAATTGTATCAGATATACAAAGAAGAGCAGGTATCAGTTCTACTGAAACTATTCCAAAAAATTTGAAAAGGAAGGAATCCTCCCTAACTCATACTATGAGGCCATCATCACCCTAATATCCAAACCTGGCAGAGACATGAAAGAATAAAATACCTATGAATAGAGCTAACAAGGGATGTGAAGGACCTCTTCAAGGAGAACTACAAATGAATTCTTGCTCAGAGAAATCAGAGATGACACAAACAAGTAGAAAAACATTCCATGCTCATGGATAGGAAGAATCTGTATTTTTCAAATGGCCATATTATCTAAAGCAATTTAGAGATTAAATGCTATTCTCATTAAACTGCCATGGACATCCTTCACAGAACTAGAATGAAAGAAAACTATCTTAAAATTGTGTGGAACCAAAAAAGAGACTGAATAGCCACATAGCCATGGCAATCCTAAGCAAACAGAAAAACAAACCAACAAAACAACAACAACAAAACAAAGCTGGAGGTATCATGTTATCTAACTTCAAACTATACTATAGGACTACAGTAACCAAAACAGCATGGTACTGGTGAAAGAACAGGCACATAGACCAGCGGAATAGAATACAGAACCCAAAAATAAAGCCACAAACCAATAACCATCTGATCTTTGATGAAGAAAGCAAAAACAAGCAATGGGGAAAGGATTCCCTACTTAATAAGTAGTGCTGGGAGAACTGACTAGCCATATGCAGAAAATTGAAATGGGACCCCTTCCTTACACCATATACAAAAATTAACTCAAGATGAATTAAAGACTTAGATGTAAAACCCCAAAATATAAAAACCCTAGATAAAACTAGGCAGTATCATTCAGGACATAGGCATGGGCAAAGATTTCATGACAAAGATGCTGAAAGCAATCTCAGCAAAAGCAAAAATTGACAAATAGGATCTACTTAAAGATCTTCTGGGTAGCAAAAGAAACCATCGACATAGCGATCAAACAACCTACAGAATGGGGGAAAATTTTTGCAGTCTATTCATCTGGCAAAGGAGTAATACCCAGACTTTACAAGGAACTTAAACAAATCTACAAGGAAAAGCAAACCCATTCAGAAGTGGCCAAAGGACAAGAACAGACACCTCTTAAAACAACACATACATGTGGCCAAGAAATATATGAAAAAAAGCTCAACAACACTGATAATTACAGAAATGCAAATCAAAACCACAATGAGATACCATCTCACACCAGTCAGAATGGTGATTATTAAAATGTCAAAAAAAATAACAGATGCTGATGAGGTTGTGGAGAGAAAGGAATGCTTTCACATTGTTGGTGGGAGTGGAAATTAGTTCAACCATTGTGGAAGACAGTGTGGTGATTTCTCAAAAACCTAGAAGCAGAAATACCATTTGATTCAGCAATCCCATTACTAGGTATATTCCCAAAGGAATACAAATAGTTCTAAAGACACAAGCATGTGTATCTTCATTACAGCACTATTCACAATAGAAAAGACATGAAATAACCTAAATGCCCATCAATGATAGACTGGATAAATAAAATGTGGTACATATATACCATGGAATACTCTACAGCCATAAAAAGGAATGAGATCATGTTGTTTGCAGGGACATGGATTGAAATGGAGGCAATTATCCTTAGCAAACTAACCCAGGAACAATAAGCCTAATACTGCATGTTCTCACCTATAAGTGGATGCTAAATTATGAGAATACATGAACATGTAGAGGGGGAAACACATACTGGGGCCTGTCAGAGGGTGGTGGGGAGAAGGGAGAGCATCAAGAAGAATAGCTGGTGAATGCTGGGATTAATACCTTGGTGATGGAATGATTGTGCAGCACTATGACACGTGTTTAGGTATGTAACAAAACTGCACATCCTGGAAATATACCTCTGGACTTAAATAAAAGTTGGAAACAAAATAATAATAAAATAAAATAATAAAGTTAAAAAGTACTGTAGGAAAACAAAAAAATTACATCTTTCTACCTGTCGTAGAGTAGTTTACATGATTGACTCCTTACTTAGCATTAAACTCCTTGAAAGTAGGATTACACCAACTTATCCCAACCTCACCTGTTAAAAGACTTTGTAAATAATTCATGTTCAAAATAACTTTGTATTCTTTATCTGACGTGAAGTACTCCCTGAAGTGTGTTTTTTTGTTTATCTTTTAAATAAATTTCTTAGCTGGGCATGATGGCTTCAAACCTGTAATCCCAGCACTTTGGGAGACCAAGATGGGAAGATCACTTAAGGCTAAGAGTTCAAGACCAGCCTGGGCAACATAGCAAGATGATGTCTACATTTATTAAAACTAAATATATTTATTTTAGATTTTTTTATTTTACTGATTTACTATATGTCTACTCTGTTTCCTTTAACATATGTGCTTTATTTGTGGGTTCTGCAAGTAAGAAATAAATAAACATGGTGAATACATTACAACAGGAATCCACTGCTGATTTATAAAACAAATAGTTTACTAACCAATCAACATTTTACTTAAATCCATCTTACAGCTCCTGGAAATCTGGAAAATAACTAGTCAGAGGATTATTCAAAGCTTTAGTTCAGAATGCTGCTGACCAAGCATATGCTTCTGAATATTAAATATAGGCATGACAATTGATGCAAAAAAAGACTAGAAATATAATCTGATTCCTATCATGTCACAGGACAGAACCAGCACCTGAATCTACTTTTACTTTTGTTGAAATACAATATGCCACATCAAGACATATTATTAAGACTTTTGCAAGTAACTGAATATTTTAGGAGAAATGTACAGGTACATAAAGGCAGCAGAATCTTATGTTCCCTATAATCTGTGTCTCTAGTGGTATCAGTTATCACTGAGCCACCTAAACGTAGTATTCATTTTCATAAAGCCTAAGGAAGAACACCAGGAAGTAACTACTATGTAACTTGAGCAATTAGAATGAGCTACAGCCCATAAAGTATGGCTAAGTGAGCATTTTGAAAATTCAATGTGTACCTTCTGGTCTTGACCTTTGAGAGGCACTATAAGAACACAACTCTGTCAGTTAATGTTGGGTAAGTAGCAACTTAACTATCTAGAAAATTACTTCAAAACATTTTAAAGAAGATTTTACATACAATGAGGCAAATTCAATGGCTACTAAACTACTTTATGTTTACGCAGAATATTGTATTGTCAGGCATCTAATTACGTAATAAATTACAGTTCTAATACACTGAGGGGTATTATATTGACCTTGTTAATATAATATTAAGTGTTTCTGTGGGTTGAGGGGTTCTTGGGTGCAATTTGCCATCTGGGCAAGTCAGTACACTGACTTCCTTAGTTTCTGCTATAGTACCAAACTAAATAATGGTATGCAAAAACAAAAAGTGAAGACTTTGAATTATAGATACATAAGTACATTAACCTTCAAGTTCTTCTTGTATAACTAACTATGGAAGATTCTAGAGCCTGAAGAGAGCTCTTCACATAGACTGACAGCGTCAGTATATATACATCTTCTGAGTTAAGTGGTTTCTGAGAGCTTGGTTTCTGTGAGAGTCTGGGCAGAAATAAATTGATTACAAAACTGTTCACCTTTGGGCAGAGAAAAAGCAGGCCAGCATTTGAACCGTGGAGTGAGGATCCTGGGAAGAATTTTGCTGGCAAAATAAAGGCTCACATCTCAGGTTACCAAGAAGGTTCTGAAACAATGAGCTGTGTCCTCTAGTTTTTGGGACTAAGAGGCTGTATGATTCTAGAAGGAGACCAGCGGTCCACATGCTATCCATTACTGGCCACAATGTGAAGATAGCCCACACTGTCTCTCTGCTTGTAGGGCTGTTGACACCTAAAGTTCCCAAGAATACACACCTGAAACCCAAAAAGCCAGGACAATCATAATAATCTCTCTGAGCTTGTATGTATTACAGTGAAAGTGTATATGAGACAGAAAATTTTGAAAAAAACTTCAACAGTACTGCAAAAGAATTTGTGGGTTAGAAAAACAATTAAATTTTCTATTTCAAACATTATATGGTTGTTTTAAAAATCATGTGTGTTTCCTACTGACTTGAAAGAGCAAATTCAAGAACTGTATCAAATAACTAATATAGAAAACAAAAGGAAGCAAAAAGAAACAGGAATTCTCTACCTAACCACAGAAAAAAATTCAAAATAAAATGAACTTATTTAGACAAGAAGAAAAGATGCATCATCAGCAGGTCCATTAAAAATCCTAAAGAAATTTCTGTTGACAGAATAAAAATGACTCTAAATAGGTATTAGAGATGCAGGAAGGACTAGAGAGCAGTGGATAAACTGGTGGGTCAATCTATTTAAATGACTGTACAAAACCACGCTAACAATGCCATTTTCAGACTAAAAGATATATACATAATAAAATACTTGGAAACAATGGCACATATATATACACACAGGTGGACTGAATGGACAGAAAGTGTTCAAACATTTGCTTGAAATATGGTCATGGTACAAATTCTTTTTGTTCTTTTAAAGAGTCAAAGATGTGTATTTTAAGCTCTTCAGGGTTATCTGTAAAAGAATAGTAAAAACATATATAACTAATAAACTATGGAGTGGGAATATATGTAATTATTATTTTTTAAAAAAACTCCAATCCAAAATAATTTACACGAAGAGGGAAAAAAGGAGTATACAAGATAGAAATAGTAAAACAGAAAATATATGTGATTTGAACCCAAGTATTTCAGCAGGAAAATTAAACAGAAAATATACTAAAATGCAAAGACTGTCAGCCTTGAAAATGAAAACAAAACACAAGAGAGACATCAAAATATAATAACACAGATTGAAAATCAAAGATGAAATGATTCACCATGTGAACACTAAGCAAAGAAAGCTGGCTTAGTTATGCTATCAGACAAGACTTCAAGTAAGAAACATCACCAAAAATAGAGAGAGACCGCTTATTAGACAACTGTTAAAGAAGAAGATATAATTTTAAATTCATTTTTATCAAAATATGTAAGCTCAGATATATAAAGCTGAAATTGACAAAATCATAGACAAATTAAAATATAGTGGAATATTTTCACATTCTCTGTTAATGGAAGAAGCAAACAGAAACAAAATCAGAAGTGCAGAAGATTTAAACAGCACATTTAAACAGTATGACCTAAATGACATATATGAAAGACTGTACTCAGCAACTATGGTACACATTATTTTCAAATACACATTTACTAAAATTTTCCATATACTTAACAATAGATTAAAATAATGCATCTCTCTAAACAGAGTAAATCAAAGCCTTAAAGCAATAGGAAAAAAACAGAATAATCACTTGGAAATTTCATAATGTATTTCTAAGCACTCACACATGTTGAAAGAAAAAATAAAAACCAAAAAAATGAACCAAATTATAACAAAAATGTGAACGAAAATTGTTTACATGCCAGCTAACCTATCACTTCCAAGAAAATTATGTTTCAATACCACTACCAAGGGGGGAAAAGATTAAAAATCCAACTATCAAGTTTAAAACATAAAAAAATAAACAAACTAAAAATTCAACATAAAAAAATAAGCAGCAGACATTAATAATATGCTTAAGTCAATATCATAGAAAATAACGATCAGCAAAGCAAAAATTGATTTTTTTTTCAAACCAATTTTGAAGAATCACCAAGGGAAAACAGAAAGAGAAGATACAAAATATTAACATCAAGAACCAAAATAGAATCATCAATATTGATCCCTCAGATATAAAGTAACAAGAAAGGATATTAATAGTTTTATGAGAAGACATGAAAATTATTTGAATTGGACAAATTCCTAGAATAAAACACAAAGCTAACAAAAACAATAGATATTTAGCACCTATCCCTGATGCAAAACTTAGGAAGCTGGAAATGTAAAAGTTTTATCAATCATATAAAAGGTATGTGAACAGAAACCAAGAACTAACATTAACAAAGATCAGAAAGAGGACAAGCATATCTGCCATCAGCATTTTTATGGAATATAATGGTGGTTCTAGCCAGAGCAATAAGGCATGAATGAATGCACACAAAATATGATTGGAAGAGAAGGATTACAACTTTGTACAATTACGTAATTACAGTTGATAAGTGTACTTAGTATAATAATAATATATGTATTCAGTAACCCATATAATTTTCTATCTTCATTCCAGCAATAAACAAAACAAAAATGAGTTTTAAAATTATACATGGTATAACGAAAACACTGAATACCTAGAAAATGGTTTCCCAGAAGATATGATAGACTTTTCCATAGAAAACTATAAAGCGTTATTGACTCACAGGCACAATAAGTGAAATACCACATGATCTCATTTACATGCAGAATCTAAAGAAGTCAAACTCATAGAAACGGAGTAAAAGTATTGTTACCAGGCGGGGGTTAGGGCACAGGGATATGTAGAGGAAACAAAATTTCACTTACGAGAAATTAAGGTCAAGATATGTATTATACCTCATCATGACTACAGTTAATATATTGTATATTTGAAATTTGCTTCAGGAGTACAATTTAAGTTTGTTTCCATCACCAAAAAAAAACAGTATGTGAGATACTACATATGTTAATTAACTTGGTGTAGCCATTCCACAATGTGCGTATAAACATGTATCAAAACATCACGTACACCATAAATATATAATTTTTAAAATTTCCAATTAGAAATACACTTTTAAGAAAGCATTACTGACTACAGTAAGACAAATAATGTAAAAAAGAAATTTTCTATATACCTAGAAGACTCATTATTTTAAAATAGTTTTCTTCCAAATTCATATATAGACTCAAAGTACTCCCAAACAAATCTCATTCTTTTTGTGTGTGAAAACTGGCAAACTTTTAAAACTTTTATGAAAATGCAAATTACCCAGATTAGGCAAAATGATTTTGAAGAAGAACATTTTGGAAAGTAGCCAACCAAGTAACAAGATTTACTATAAAGGCACAATAACTAAGGCAGTATGATATTGGCACAACGACACACAGATAAACCAATAGCACAAAATTAAGAATCTATAAATTTATTTTTGCATATATGTGCACTTGATATGTGACAAAGGAGGCAATGAAACTTGGTGGGGAAAAGACAGTCTTTTCAAGAAATAGTATTGGATTAGTTGCATATCCATATGGAAAAAATAAAACTTAATTCCTACCTCAAATGATACATAATATGAGGTGGAGAGTATATCAAAAAGTGCAAGGTAGAACAGGAAAGTTTCCATAAAATAACACAGTGTAATATCTTTATGAGCGGTGGTGAAGGGAGATTGCTGAAACATCACAGAGAAGCATTAACAATTAAAAAAAAAATTGGATTTCAACAAAATTAGAAACTTTTATTTTTAAAATATACTACTATAAGAGTAAAACTATTAATCATGTAGTCATATAGGTAATATTTACAATACATGAAATCAACGATGGAATTACACGTTAATAAATAACAAGTACTTCCAGATCAATAAGACAATTCAACAGAGTAAAAGGCAACACTACTGTTAGTGTTTTTTCTAGGTATCTCCCTGCACCAACTGAAGTTTCTGTTCTGTATGTGGGTGTGGTTGTGTTTTTTAGTGTGTAGATACCAGTAATATTTTATATAACGTATGAACTATGGCTATGAGCAACATCAAACATGGTTTGTCTCATCTAATGCTTTTGGCCTAAATTCTACTTCCTCTGGAATTAGGTTTGTTGTCTTATTGTTTCCATTTGCCTGACGTGTTTTTTCCATTCATTTGAGTTAACTTTTTGGAATGACTGTATTTTAGATGTGTCTGGCATACAGCATAGGTTTTGGTTTTGCTTTATAAGCCATTTTTAAAGTCTTTTTATTGTAATAGGTGAGTTCAGCCTCTTCATGGTTATTGACAGAACGGATGTGTTTGGGTTTGGTGCTTTCATTTTTTGGTACCCTTTCAGTTTGAATTATACCTTGTGTACTGTGTTTCTCAATGTACTGTCTCCTTTTAAAAAATTATTTTCGTATTTAGAAAAGTTTGCAAGTTTGTTCTATTAATTATTTTTGTATTTGTAATTTTTATAGTCCCCAGTTCCCTAAAGTTGCTTCCTCCCACCCTGGCCTCATATGTTTAGCATTGTACTAACTGGCTTTCATTTTTAGGGATTATCCTTTGACTCATCTATGACGTACTCCACAATTAATATCTTTCTATTTTCACTTCTCTCTTCTCATTTTACACTTGAATACTGTATTTTGCCAGAATGCATATAATTTACATATTGTTCATATAGTCCTATCCTCACCCCTTTTAAGTCATATTTCAAGAAATAAATATATTCATGCTAATCATCAATTCCCTTAAGTTTCACCAGTACATTTCGATGAAACTCAATATATGACAGATTATTCATAAACAACTTGTGTATATAATGTTCCCTTGGTTCTCGCATATTATTTTTCTGTACACTTGATACTTGAAGAAAATTTTTGCCTAGACATAAAATGTTTGACTTACTCTTTTTTTGGGTTTCCTGAAATTCCACTCCATTAACTCCTTGCTTTGTGTGTTATCCCTGAGATGTATATAGCCAGTCTAATTTTCTTACTGTTATAAGTAATTTAATCTTTTTTCCTAGAGGATTCTAAGGATATTTTTAAGTTATCTTTAAAATTTAATAGTTTTACTAAGATATGTTTGGAAGTTAATTGTTTCAGGTAAAGTACACAAGTGTAGTTTTCAATATATAGATCTAAGGGATTATTTCTAGAAAGTTTTATTAAATTATAAATGAATATAATTATAGGTACACCTGGGAATTATTGTGGGTTTAGTTCTAGACAACTGCAAGAAAATGTGTATTGCAATAAAGTCAGTCACAAAAATGAGTTGGCTTCCCAGCGCATATAAAAGTTATGTTTATACTAAACTTTAGTCCACTAAGTATAGAGTAGCATTCATCTAAAAAATGTAAATACCTGAATTAAAAAAAAAAAAAAACAAACAAACTTCATTGTTAAAAAATGCTATCATCTAAGTCTTCCACAAGTGGTCTTCTTTTGCTGGTGGAGGGCCTTGCCTTAATGTGGACAGCTACTGACTGATCAGGTTCATGGTTGCTGAACGTTGGAGTGGCTGTGGCAATTTCTCAGAATAAGACAACAGTGAAGTTTGCTACATGTTTGGCTCTTCCTTTCACAAAAAATGTCTCTGTAGTGTAGCATGCTATGCTGTGTGACAGCATTTTACTCACTGTAAAACATCTTTCAGAACTGGAATCAATCTTTCAAACACTGCCACTGCTTTATTAACTCAATTTATGTAATATTATAAAGACTTTGTAGTGATTTCAACAATGTTCACAGCATCTTCACCAGGAGTAGATTCCATTACAAGCAACTGCATTCTTTCTCACCCATAATAAGCAACTCTCCATCCGTGCAAGTTTTATCGTGAGATTGTAGCAACTCAGTCACATCTCCAGACTCCACTTCTAATTCTAGTTCTCTTGATATTTTTACCACATCTGCAGTTACTTCTTCCACTGAAGTCACTCATAATGATTGAAATCAACTTCTAAACTTTTGTTAATGTTGCTATTTTGAGCTCCTCTCATGAATCTTGAATGTTCTTAATGGCATCTAGAGTGGTGAATCCTTATCAGGTTTTAAATTTACTTTGCCCAGGAACATCAGAAAAATCACAGACTATAGCTGTATAGCAGCTATAGCCTTATGAAACATATTTCTTAAATAATAAAACTTCAAAATGAAAATTACTCCTTGATCTATGACTGCAGAATGGATGTTGTGTTAATAGGCATGAAAACAGCATTTATCATCTTGTGAATCTCCATCGGAGCCTTTGGGTAACCAGGGATGCTGTCAATGAGGCATGTTTTGAAAGGAATCTTTTTTCTGAGCATTAAATCTCAACAGTGGGCTTAAAATATTCAGTAAACCAAGCTATCAACAGATGTGCTGTAATCTGGACTTTGTAATTTCATTTACAAAGCACAGGAAGAATAGATTTAGCTTAACTTTTAAGAAGTTCAGGATTTTGGAATGGTATATGAGCACTGGCTTCAATTTACAATCATCATATGCATTAGAACCTAACAGTACAGGATGAGAGTCAAACTGGGCCTTGAAGCTTTGAAGCCAGGCATCGATTTCACCTCTCTATGAAAGTCCTAGATTGCATCTTCTTCTAATAAAAAGCTGTTTTATCTATATTGAAAATCTTTTTTCAGATAGTTTTGTCCATGATCTTAGATAGATGTCCCAGATAACTTGCTACAGCTTCTACATAGCTCTTCCTGCTTCATGTTTCATCTTTATGTTGTGAAGATGGTTTTTTTCTTTAAACCTTATGAATCAACTTTTGCTAGGTTCTAAGCTTCATCTTCCTTATCTCTCTCAGGATTTAAAGAATTCAAGAGAATTAGGATTAAGCTTTAGTTTAAGGGAATGTTGTAGCTGTTTTATCTTCTCTCCAGATCACTGAAACTGTCTCCACATCGGGAATAGAGTTGTCTCACTTTCTTATTATTTGTGTGTTTACTGGAGTAGCACTTTTAATTTTCCTCAAAAATACTTCGTTTGCACTCACAGCCTGGATAATGACTGGTGCAAGAGGACTAGCTTTCAGTCTATCTTGGCTTTTGACATGCCCGCCTCAGTAAATGTAATCATTTCTAGCTTTTGATTTAATGTGAGAGACATGTAACTGTTTCATTCACTTTGAAAACTTAGAGGCCATAGCAGGGTTCTTAATTGACCCAATTTCAATAGTATTGTCTCTTATGGAATAAAGAAGGCAAAGGACAGGGAGAGAGACAGGAAAAAGTGACCTGCCCTGGAGCTATCAGAACATACGCAGTATTGAGCAATTAAGTTTACAGTCTCATATGGGTGCAGTCTGTGGCACCTCAAAGCAATTACAATAGTAACATCAAAGATCCCTGATCAAAAATCTCCTGAAGAGACATAATAATAATAATAAAGTTTGGAATATTGTGAGAATTACCAAAACGTAATATAAAGGCAGAGTGAACACAGGCTGTTTGAAAATGGTACTGGTAAACTTGTTTGTGGCAGGGTTTTCACAACCTTCAATTTGTAAAGCACATGGTATCTCCATAATATAATAAAGCAGAGTGCAATAAAATGAGGCTAGTTTTAATTTCACCCTTCTTAAGGAACATATATTCTTACTATGTATATATAATCTCTTTACATATATATTCCCTATATGTAAAATATTTATACATATTTCCTATGTATAGGTTATATGTACTTATATATATTTCCTATATAAGTATATGAATATATATATTTCCTATATATGTGTGTGTATATATTTCCTATATACAGGGGATATATATGTATAAGTATATATATTTAAAATAAATATGCATATTTATGGAATTTTATATATATAGAGAGAGAGAATAGCAGATAAAATAAATAATGTGGTCAAAGAGACAGTGGTTGAAATGGAATACAAAAAAAACCGTTATATATCTTAATTTCTCTAGGTTGTTTACATGCCTTTCTTTAATTACTTTTTTAACATTTGTATTCTTGTCATGTGGATATCTAGTAATTTATTTCTTTACTGTAGTTGGTGCTGTGCCACCATGCTACGGAACTCTGTGCATTAATTTACCTCTTTCTATTGGACTTTATCTTTTTACAGATAACTTTCTCTATACTCTAAACCTCTCACTGTCCTCTCCTATTTTTCATGGATTCTCTTTATCTTCCCTCCCACACTCACAGGCTTGCAGTGGCCATTGGAGCTCTCGTCAAAGTACTGATGTGACTTTGTGTGTAATTATCTGTTTATAGTTAATTTGAAATTCAAGGCATTTTCTTTCTCATGGAAGTGTTGACTTTGTTGATTATGTATGTTTTACTTTCACGTTCCTTGTTGAATGTTTGGGGAAAATAATTTGTGCAGAGATTTAGATTCACGTGTCCATAATTCAGGACTCGCTATTTTTAAAACATGTTGCAATGTTTGTTTTGTATAGTCATATATTTGAATCACCCATCCGTAGACTATATAATCCTTCTTTGTAACATTTTTTGCCTACTGGAATTAGCCTATGCTTTAACATCTCTTTTCTTTTACAAAAAAACTTACTTGTTATATAACCAGGTAGGTAAGTTCTTTTGTAGAAAAGGAATATTCAGAAATCCATTGACTATTGAGGCAAACAGTTTAAAATACCTTTATAATGTGTGTGTGTAGTGATATAATTTACATAATTAACAATTAACATAATTTGTACTTATTGTCTGAGAGTCAAATGTACTCGAATAAGAGAAATAAAAATACATAAGTATCAAAAATCATGTAAGACAAAGGGCTGTGAGAGTATGAAGCAGAAAGAAAGTGCTTCAGTAGAAGCAGAATAGTTGGAAATCTGGTTTTTCGAGAGTACTGAGGGGAATTCATGTTTCACTAATAAAAAGGGCAGAAACAGTGATTAAAAGGTATTTGGTATGTTTAGAAAACAATAAGCTTTTGGTAATTGCAAGGTCATGGGGTTGATGATAATTGGATTTTTGAAAAAAGTCAACAGACACATAAAAATCAGTATGAAAATGTTTACACATAGGTACATATACACATTTGTACCATAATCACCAACCCATCCGATTTCTGGAAAAGAAGGATATAGAATAAAATAAAGTTTTGAAAATGAGGAAACCTATTTTAAGAAACGTAATCTAATTTTTTGGCCGGGCGCAGTGGCTCAAGCCTGTAATCCCAGCACTTTGGGAGGCCCCGCCCCTGTGGCGAGCGAGATGGCGGGGCGGGCGAGATCGAAGTCGGGCATTCCTGTGGCGAACGACGGGTGACCCGTCTTACGAAAAAAAAGTACAGAAAGACTAGCAGGGCGGGAGGGGGGGGGCGGGGTGCCTGTGTCACAGCACTAGGGGGGCTGAGGGAGAGAATGGCATCAACCCAGGAGCGGAGCTTGCAGTGACTGGGATCTGGCACTGCACTCCAGCCTGGGCAACAGAGCGAGACTCTGTCTCCAACAACAACAACAAAAAAAACCAAAAGAAATGTAATCTAATTTTAATGTGGTCTTTGAAATCTTTTTGTTTAGTGGAATTAGTGAATAATAGCTTCAGAAGGAGAAGACAAAAACACAATTAAGTTATCCTGATTGCAAAAGTAACTCAATCAGCATGAGATTACATGTTGCGTGTGTGCCCCAAAATATCAAGGTCATGTATTAACTAAAAGATAAATGCTGTCAACTTGACTGGCTGGTTCAGAAATCAATATCCTCAAACTGCTCATGTGGTAGAAAATGTTCCGTTGTTAGTCAAGTTCTTGTCCTTTGGATCAGAAGGACAAGGACAAATATTATCTCAGATGTCTATTATAAAAACAGCTCCCATAAACATGTAAAGGCATTCACCATTGGTAGCTTTTAGGTGTCTAAGTTAAACAGAGGAGATAATTAAAGAAAACAAGATACATTATTTTCTTTTCTCTGAGGCATGGCCAATAAAACATAATTCATTTTGGAATTCAATAGGCACAATTTTGCCTAATACTTCTGGTGGATTAGTATCAATTATTGTTGTGTAACATCAGAAAACATACTTTTATCTCACAAAATCTTACTCTGCTGAGTTCTAAAACATGTTTTAATTTATTTTAAAAATAATTATTGAGTAGGAGATAGAACTTTAACATTTTTAGCTTGATAATGAGTTTGAGTTTCTAAAAGTGTAGTCAAACATGTCATATACACATTTTAATAACCTAGCAACACGCTTGCATGTTAGCGGAGAGCTTTAAGCAGTGTGATAAGCATACAACAAGATCCCAGGGCCGTAAGATTTTATATACTGCAGAATTCCTTAATTTATAACACCTTTATTTCAGTAATAAATTTTCTTTTGTAATGATTTGTGTTTAAGACTTTGTTCTATAGATTTATTTTTTCACAGTGGTAAGTTCAAGAACTTACTAATTTTTTTAAGTTCTTTTTTCTTAACGACTCCCAAATTGTGAAACAAAAATCCATTGCTTCTTCAAAGTAATGCAAATTCAAAGTCTGCAGCACATAAAATTTTACAGGTAGAAGCCCTTGTAATTTCATTGCAGCAGGCTTTTCACATGTGCCAGAACACCATGCAGTGACTGCAGAGGCCTGGTGAGGTACCTATGAGAAAGAAATGCATTTCTTGGAAAATCCCATAATGTGACAAAAAGTATGTAGTATATTTATTTCTGTGTTAGTTTTAGCTTTTCATCACCAGGTGGCTTCTGAATTTTTACCTTCTCTGTTGTTCCACTGTGATACTTAATGTTTTCCTTTTTACGTTGTAATCTATTGTATTGATGTAATTAACAATAACTAGCCAATTAATTCAACAATCATATATTAAATCTTTAAGATATTCTGAGCACCAGTGGTACACGGCTGAGTAAAACAGAGTAATAAGAACTCATGGTCTAGCATGAAAATTATGTAATAAAATCAATAATTATAAATCACAATAACATTAATAGCAAGTAATAATTTACTATTTATTACATGTTGGACACTGGTAATAGTTTTACGTATTATCCCTTTCAAAAATTACAACATTGTTGGAAGGCAGAAATGAGACAAGAGTGGCATCTGCAAACACTGTCAGAGTTCTGAGGTGATAGTAGTGAAAATCATAATTATTATATCTATATGGAATTTTGTATTTTTCAAAGTATTTTCTCACATATTATTTTATCTAATATTACACAGCTCTAGATGGTAACAAGTCAGACACAATTATTTCATTTTTGCAAGGTAATGAAATGATATACTAATGTAACACAACTACTTGTTGACAGAGTCACAATTTAGTACCCATATACCAACTGCAGGGGCTATGTACCTTCTCCTGTTTTCCTCCCATTAATATACAATACCTGAATTTTAAAGAATTTCCATTTAGATTAATCTGTTTCTACTTTAACTTTTACTGGTTGTTACTTCTTTTTTTTTTCTTTTCTTTTCTTTCTTTTTAATATGGAGTTTTGCTCTGTTCCAGGCTGGAGTGCAGTGGCACAATCTCAGCTCACTGCAACCTCCACCTCCTGGGTTAAAGCAACTCTGCAACCTCACCTCCCAAGTGGCTGGGATCACAGGTGCCCGCCACCACGCCCGGCTAATTTCTTTTTCATTTTAGTAGAAACGGGGTTTCACCGTGTTGCCCAGGCTGGTCTCGAACTTCTGAGCTCAGGCAATCTGCCTTCCTTGGTCTCTCAAAGTACTAGGATTACAGGTGTGAGCCACTGTGCCCAACCTGCATTTTTTTTTTTTTACTCTTACCAAAATCTATCTACAATCTTAGGATAATATGAACCCCTCCCACAAATGACTTCTTTAGTGCTAGGATTTACAAATTCTTGGAAATCTACAAAAATCCAGTCCTTCACCCAGTACTGATGGGCGAGATTTCAACTTGGAGTTGTGAATTGACTCTGTATTAAAGTGAGCATTCTACTAGATTGTACTCATTTAGCACTAGTCAGTTAATAATTACTCAGAGAAATTTAGGACATGAAGCAATGTTTATTCCAACAATTAGTAGGATGAACAATAGAGTGATTTGCTCAGAGCAAAGGACACTGAAGAGGCATCCCTAGTGTCAGCAACAACAACAACAACAACAAAAAAATGCCTCCTAATATAATGAATTTATTTGGAAATAATCAAGAAGGATCGTAATCCAGTATGCACATCCATGGCAAGCCACAGATCTACCCAAAGATGGAAGGGTAAGAGAAAGCTTCAAGCAAGGGCAAAAAGCTTCTTGGAAACAGAATTCATTGGTTTCAGAGGCTCAAAGCTAAGGCTGGTGTCAGTTCACCAGAGAGGATGGTGTTACAAGGCAAGTGTTCTTTAGAAAGTGTCTTATCTGAACTGCTGCAGTCCTAAAGAAGGGATTTTTTTGTGGGGTTATTTTAGAAAAGCCTTGAGACAATCCTTGTCTCAGACATGTAAGCATCAGTTCCTCTACTTTGTGCATTTTCAGCTGCAATTTGTTTGGGTCTGACAAGAGTGATTGCATCCTGGTATTTGCAGCTTTCACAAAGGCAACCAGATGTTCTGTTTGAAGAGTTAGTCGATCTTGGGAGCAGGGCAAACATGGGTAGTGACAAATAAAAAGCAGCATATAAACTAACAGAAGAAATTCCCGTACAGATCTAAGTAAACTAAGCAAAATAAACTATTAACAGAGTAAACAGGCAACCTACATAATGGGAGAAAAATTTTCCAAACTATGCATCTGACAAAGGTCTAAAATCCAGCATCTTTAAAGAACTTAAACATATTTACAAGAAAAAAAAAAAAAAAAAAAAACCATTAAAAAGTGGGCCAAGGGCTTAAACAAATGCTTCCCCAAAGAAGGCATATATGCAGCCAACAATCATAGGAAAAAACTCTCAGTATCATTGATCATTAGGGAAATGCAAATCAAAACCACAATCTCACAATCGTCAGAATGGCTCTTCTTAAAAAGTCAAAAAATTACAGATGCTGACAAAGTTATGGAGAAAAAGGAATGCCTGTACACTGTTGGTGGGAGTGTAAATTAGTTCAATCATTGTGGAAAACAGTGCGGGGATTACTCAAAGACCTAAAAATAGAAATACCATTTGACCCAGCAATCCCATTATTGGATGTATACCCAAAGGAATATAAACTTGTATTATAATATTAAAACACATGCATGCATATGTTAATTGTAGCACTATTCACAATAGCAAAGACAGGGAATCAACCTAAATGCTCATCAATGATAGACTGAATTTGTCAAAATGTGATACATATACAACATGGAATGCTATGCAGCTATGAGAAAGAATGAGATCATGTGTTTTTGGAGGGACGTGGGTGGAGCTGGAAGC
Source organism: Rhinopithecus bieti (assembly GCF_001698545.2). Classification (NCBI taxonomy): domain Eukaryota; kingdom Metazoa; phylum Chordata; class Mammalia; order Primates; family Cercopithecidae; genus Rhinopithecus; species Rhinopithecus bieti. The sequence goes on from NW_016808811.1 coordinate 2,127,109, forward strand.
CATTATCCTTAGCAAACTATGACAGTAAGAGAAAACCAAATATGACATGTTCTCACTTATAAGTGGTAGATAAACGATGAGAACATGTGGACACATAGAAGGAAACACCACACACCGGGGCTTAGAGGAGAGTGGAGTGTGGGAGGAGGAAGAGGATTAGGAAAAATAACTAATGAATACAAGACTTAATACCTGGGTGATGAAATAATCTGTACAACAAGCCCCCATGTCACACTTTACCTTTGTAACAAACCCGCATATCCTGCACATATACCACTGAACTTAAAAAAAGGAGAAATGCCCATATATCAGACACTGTTCTTGATGCTTTACAGAAGTCACTGAATCCTTACCACGACTCTGTACAATCATTCTTATTTTCTTTATTTAACAGGAGTGTAAGATTGGTAGTACATCTAGCCATCTGGCTATAAGTCTGTGCTTCCTATCACTATGCTATGATGCCCATAAAATCAGACTATAATGTTTTTCAATTTTGACACAGCTGTCTGTCGAAAGCTTGTCAAATGTCCATCATCTCTCTGAGATCTATAACTGGAGCTACAGCTAAAAGCATAGCATGGTACTGAGTTGTGTCTTTTCTAATATTCTAAAACCGCAGCTAAACTTCTAAGCTGAGGATCAAGAATTTCAAGTGTGTCACATTCTATATTCAGAGAACCATTCCCAGCTGGGGTCACTGGCCATTCTGGAAGCCTCCCTGAATAGCCTAAGAGAATGTGTACCACCATGAAACACCAACTCCTTGAGCCATCTGCTACCACCATCTATGAGGTACCTATGAAAGACTACAAGAGGCAATCTTACTTTCCCTTCCACTTTTTTTCTTTTCCATCTTCTTTCCTTTCCACCTGCCCTTTCTGTTTTTGGAATTGTTTCTCCTCCCCATAGCCAAGAAAATGGTTCTAAAGAAAGAATAGTGAATACTGGATAAGTGTAAAAGCAGCAGTTAGAACGTAATTTTTAAAATGAAGATTATTAAGTCAAAGGGCTTGATAACACTTCCCAGTGATACTACTGGAAAGAGAGAGAAAACTGGGGAGGGTTGACACAGGGGCAGGTGATCTAGTTGCCAGGGTCCAGGAATATTCTTCCAGAATTCTCAGTTCCTAATAGAAGTGTGATTCTGGACACCTCCTCTTGCTTGTGCAGAATATGACATTGTAAGTAAGAATTTGCTTGGATAGCTTCTGTTTGGTGTACATATCAGAGGAGTAAGGCTTGCAGCCACCCTCTGGGGGCCAAATCTCTAAGGGGATTGCTAAAGCTCATAGAAGCAGCCTACCAGAACTCCAACATCACACTGTAGTCAGCATCCATCTACAGCGAGTCCACAAGCAAGATGATGATCTAGATCAGCAAGTCAAGCCTAACAAGAAAAAAATTAGGGTACACAGTGGCAACACTGGTACTTTCCTTCCCCTTCCTTTCTTCCCTAATGCCGGAGCAGGTAGCACTCATTAAAAGGGCAAAAGGAAAAAAGTTTGAGTGAGGTGCAGACCACAGACAGGTGTCAGGGGCGGTTTTGAGGGGGCAGAGTAGGGTTTTCGAAAAGAGTGAAATTACGACTTTAAAATGAACTGAATCATAATAATAAGAAAGATTCTGTTAGAATAAGAAAAATGTGACAAGAAATTATGGAATCTGGTCACGTCATTTTGGATACTGTTGATTAGCAGGAAAGGAGATCACGACACAGCACATTTGGAGAAAGATTACAAGGAAAGTAACATTTTTCACGTGCACACCTGCAAAGATTGAAAGTCCTCAGTAAACCAGGTGTGTGTGTTGATGTGTGTGAATTACTGTGTGTGCATGCAAACACAGGTGTAGTATTTCTTTAACTTGGAAAGGGTGTATTATACTTCTAAACTTAAAATTTCCTTTCTACTCAAATATATTACTATTAGCAATAAGTATTTTAATTTCTCAGAAATAATTTTTAGTTTTATTCAAAAAATGTAATAGATTATTCCTGAAGAGTTCTGTGGTACACTTCAGAGATAGAACAAAAGCTAAGTAATACATATTTTCAGCAAGACACTTTCCTGACAGCATTTTTTATGTTTTCAATAAAATGAAAATCTTTGATAATGTACCTCAGCCTTTCAAACTTATTTTTACTTGTTTAGACATTACTTTAAAAGTCTTTCTTAATTCCTGTCTTCACATATCAGGTGAACTTGGAAACTTTTGATAACATTTGCCATCTGTGTGTGTTTCATTCACACACACACACACATGCGCAAGCGCACAAATTCACCAGCAGTTTACCCAATGGTATAGTTGTACACTTTGAGTGTTTATGTATGTTCACATTGTTTTTCAATAAGTTAAACACCTTCTATTAATAAAATCACGAATTATTCATTTCGTCTTAAATATTATCTCACGCATTTCAGGCACTGTGCTGGGCAGTGGCAATATCATAATGACCAAGATAAATGCAATCTCTGTGTTTACAAGTTTAGAATTTGTTAGGAAAGGCAGCTAAGTAAAAATGTGCCTTGCCCTACAATATGAGAAGTAGAGGTAAACACATAAAAAACAAGAAAAGAAAAGAAAAGAAAAAAACTCAATCTACACAGGAAGCAGAGAGAGGAGGGAGAGAGAGAGGGCGCAAGAAAGTAAGAGAGCACGTGGAAGCGCGAGTACGAGTGAATGATATTTACAATGAGAGTTAAAGGAAGCATTTAAAAAGTTAGAATTAGCCGGGGAGTATGAAAGAATGGTCCAAAATAAGGGAAACAACAGTATCAGTAATTACATAGTGCCTAGTACATGCCAGGCACGATTCTACCCACTTTACATGCATGAACTATCAGGTAGGTACTGCTTAATTACCACTTCAGAGACAAGGAAACAGAAACCCAGAGAGTTCAAAATTTGTCCAAACAGCACAGTTAGTTGGCAGCATGGATGAGATGCAAATCTATGGTGAAGATCTAGGGACCGTACTTTTTACCACTCTGCAGTGCCATTTGGTACCCCCTCCCCACAGCCCAGACATTCAGAAGAAAATATGTGATACATTTGTGGGATCTTCTCAATTCGGTCTGGCTGTAGTAGAGAAAATGGTGAACATCACTAGGACTGCAGAGACAGGCAAAGCCTAAATCAGGAAGGATGTTAGGTACTAGTGAGGTAGTCTTTCCCATACAGCCACTCAATCATGTTATGCAGAGTAAGTACATGTGTGTTCAATCTAATCCCCTGGCTGCAGTGTGAATGTCAGATTAGGTGAGTGATAGGCTGGTGTTGAGACACCAGTTAAGAGGACTTTGCAATAATCAAGGTGAGAAATGTTGATGGCCTGAACCAGGAATGGAGATAAATGGATGACTCCTAGTTTTTCAAGGAGACAAAAGGGTCATAATTTTTCTATGGGGATTTCTTTAAATAGCCTAACAGAAATTAAAAACCTGCAGTCATCACTCTGTTGTAGCAACCTCAGTTATGTGATCTACCCTATGCTGTTGGGTTACACTTGAATTTGCAATAGAGTGACTTCATATCCTAAGAATAATTCCTATTAATTTGATACATAAACAATGGGGAGTGGGAGAACATGTTTAATGGTATTTCCCTCAGACGATTTTTTAAACTGACAAGTAGAATAATAAGAACCAAAGACATTGATAAAATACTATTTAAGGAGTCCAATTTTCACAAACATGGCACATAAAACAATTCATCTATCCTCACAGGGATGAATTTAGGAAAATAAATGTCTCCTTAAATCTTTAAAGCAGTTTATAGACTTTAGTTGTGAAATTCCCAAAACCCTCATTGGATTTTGGCGACAGAATATTTCATTATTGCTTATGATAGATGCATTAAATACACACACAGGATGTTGAACAAGAAAATGTCATTCCCTATGGCACTAATTTCTAGGAGTAGCTTAAATACATGGCTTAGGACAAAGCTTTATTAAAGAAGGAGATCAGAATCACAGAATTCTATAACTGGTAAGATGAGAGAGACCAGATATTCCAGTAGAGCTAAATCATAAAAGTGTGGTAGGATTAGTTGTAGGTCTATTACTAACAATAATTTATTGTCAATTGTTTGCCCTAGAAAAATATGTCAAATAGGGAAATAGTGTTATCCTAACATTTTTACTCACTTTCCTACATACATTTATTTCCTCACCCCATGGAAGTCTCTCATGTTCATGAATATTATCTAGCACAAAAACATATGCATATATTATGCATATATATCAATATACATACATGCATACACACACACACACACACCATATTTAATAGCTGGAAAAGGTAGTCAAGAACTGCTAATCTAGACTTTCCTATTTAGGTTGAGATGAGAAATAGCCAGGTTACTCAAAGTTGTGTAAGTAGACTACAATAATTTAGATGGCTATGAAGGTTTAAAATTAATTTTCTGATCTCTCTATTCTAGGACTCAATCTTTTATATCTTTTCTCACCTTAAGATTCATTCAAGTCTTATTTTCCTTGATTATAGCTTAAGTAAAAACCTCCATATGTCTCTCTTCACTGACTAAGAAGACATTTTCAAGCCATGGTACACTATTATGACAAAATTATAAATGTAGAGGTTGGCAGAACTGAAGATGCTCTGCAAAACTAGACAAAGAGTATAAATAATGTTTAAAAGAAAGCACAAATATCCATGCATGCATCATATTTCACAAGAAATAGAAAATATGTATTTCACAATTATAGTCTGTGTGGTGATAGAAAATTAGCTTTTCCCCCCAGTGGAACATTTTAAAGTTGATATTGAATCACTCAACATAAAATGAGGTGAGAAAACTTACTTCAATCTGTGTTTTCACCCTTAACAATACCAACTCATAAGATAACAAATAGTTATTCGTCAACTTCCCAAGTAGCTAGGACCACACGCACATGCCACCACGCCTGGCTAATTTTATTTTTGTAGTTTTCGTAGAGTTGAATTTTCACTATGTGGCCCAGGCTGGTTTTGAATTTCTCAACTCAAGCGATCTGCCCACCTCGGCCTCCCAAAATGCTGGGATTACAGGCATGAGCCACTGCTCCCAGACAGATAACAAATAGTTATATGAAAATCGTCTGAGAGTATAATAAATGTGGTAGCAATAACTAGTAGTATAATGTTCTTTTCTGGTTCAAATTCCACCTGCAGCATGGCAGGAAACAAAGCTTCTTCCATATTTCCTGGTTTTAGTACCAACCTTGAGTTTAAGATCTGATCCTTTCACAGCTTTTCACAAAGATTACTGTTCCCATGGGCGCTGGTCAGCACTTCTTCCCTTATGATAGACGAGAAGTATACGGGCACTACCACTCCAGGACTGACGTCCACTGAGTCCCTCTTTGCTGCTGTGTGAGTCAGACCACACAGCAAAAGGTAAGTGATCAATGAGTCCTCTGTTCAGCGTGAGGCATCATAGAATAGAATGCATTCTTCCTGCATAGCTACCTTGCTACTCTGGGATGTGGACACTGGCTAGTTGTGTCCTACTAGCAGTCCCTTTACCTCCCCATTTTCTTTATGCCAAGAATGGCAACTTTATCTGAAATGGCAGTAACATTCAACTAGAAATGACAAGTACACTATGTGAATCCTGCGTGAGGCAGTATTCAGTTTCAGTGGGAAAGATGTTGGTTATACAGTAGGATCTTTCAATTGCTATCACACTGGATATTTATCATTTTTATCTTAAGCAATATCAGATAAATTATAATTACAACTTCCAAAGCCAGGATTTTTTTTCTTTTGCTTTAAGTTCCAGGATACATGTGCAGAATGTGCAGGTTTGTTACACAGGTATACGTGTGCCATGGTGGTTTGCTGCACCTATTGACTCATCCTCTAAGTTCCTTTCCCTCGCTTGCCACCCGCTAACAAGCTCTGGTGTGTGTTGTTCCTTTCCTGTGTCCATGTGTTCTCATTGTTCAACTCCCACTTCTCAGAACATGCGGTGTTTGGTTTTCTGTTCCTGTGTTAGTTTGCCAAGGATGATGGCTTCCAGCTTCATCCATGACACAGCAAAGGACATGATCTCATTCCTTTTTATGGGTGCATAGTATTCCATGTATTTTAATAGCTTTGAGATTTATCCATTTCTATTTACATTTATTGAGTACTCAATATGGGTCAAACACCATGCTTCTTTACCAAGGGTACAATAAACAGAACCAACATTTTATTTAACTTGTATATACAACTTTACTAATCAACATTAGCCATTGATATGTATAAAAATAAATAAGCAATTCATATTAAAATCGATTTTCACATAATCATATCTTATAAATGCCATTTATTTTTATTATACATAACTCAGAAAGGTGAAAGTTTTAGTAAATAGATGTAAAGCTCTTTACTAAAATGTATTAATTGCTTTAGAATGAAAACAAAACAAAATGTTTGCAGGCAATTATAGAGAAAAGAGAGGTACACACGATAAAATATTTAAAATAAAGTTCATACAGTTAAAAATATTTTACACTGACCTTTGGGTTTTAGGGAAAAAAAGCTATGATGCAAGGATAAAATACGTTAAATTCATAAAATACAACTTATAATTTCTAGAGAATTTGGCTTTTTCTACTTCTGCAAGTGTTTCACACCCTAATAGCATCACCAAATTTAATCATGATACTAATAATTATTCTAATTATTATTAAAACATTATAATTCTATTTTCAGAATTACTTGAAACTCATTCAAAGAGACATAAACGTATCAATTAAAAACTATGTATTTTCAAAGAATAAAACTGAACTAATTATAAAAAATAAAGATTCCTATAAAAGATTTTAATCTTAATACCCTAGAGAACCCTAATTTTAATCACATTCAGAATTTGTTTTTTCAGCTCTCCCTTCTGACTGGAGCTGATGCTAAGACAGGAAAAAACAGTCCACTCCCCAGTCATGCCCTGGTTTCTGCTGCATTTGTCTTCACACCGTATCTTTAGTTTTATGCAGCAGTCCAAGGCCTGTAATTCCTCTGATGACAGATCTATCCCATTCCGGCACTCTCCCAACTCCACCAAAGAGCATGGAGACTCTGTAAGACCGTTTTAGAGCTTGTCAACATCCTTCTCTCTGTGCCATTGTGGCAACATGAATTTTGTGAAGCATGATGCTTTTTAATCTACTCTTGGTTTCCGAAACATAAAAAGGACCTAGTATGCTTCCCTTTGCAGAAGCAATAGGAAAGCAAAGGAAGCAATGTACAGCTCAGGATCCAAACCAACCTCAGAGAAAGTCTCTTTGCTCATTTCCAACAATCTCCAGCCTGCTCTCCAGCTAAAAAGTCAAGAAGAGACTTCTTTTCGAGTTCTTCCCCATTGCATCTTCAATTCACTTTCTGTTGTAGACTGGGACAGTAACTTTTTAAGTTAAAAGAATTTGGCCAGTTGCAGTGACTCATGCTTATAATCCCAGCACTTTGGGAGGCAGAGGCAGGTGTATCACCTGAGGTCAGGAGTTCGAGGCTAGCCTGGCCAACATGGTGAAGCACTGTCACCACTAAAAATAAAAAAAGTAGCTGGGTGTGGTGATACAAACCTGTAATTCCAGCTACTGGGGAGGCTGAGGCAGCAGGAGAATTGCTTGAACCTCTGAGGTGGAGATTGCAGTGAGCCAAGACTGAGCCACTGCCCTCCAGGTTGGGCAACAAAGACACTCCATCTCAAAAAAAAAAAAAAAAAAGAAAAAGAAAGAATTTGATAATTTTGCTCTTCTTCCATGGTGAGGTTTTCACTCTCAACCACCATACAGCAGAATGATTAGAAAACCAAAGTATTACTTAAAGGACAGTAAAAACAATCCACTAACATTTTGTTTTGTATTGTGTTTTGTTACAAGATATATTATACTCTAGGCCGGGAGCGGTGGCTCACGCATGTAATCTCAGCACTCCGGGAGGCCAAGGCAGGCTGATCACTTGAGGTCATGAGTACGAGATCAGCCTGGCCAACATGGTGAAACCCCGGCTCTACTAAAAATACAAAAATTAGCCAGGCATGGTGGTGGGCATCTGTAATCCCAGCTACTTGGGAGGCTGAGGCAGAGAGAATTGCTTGAGCCCTGGAGGTGGAGGTTGCAGTGAGCCAAGATCACACCACTGCACTAGTGCCTGGGCAACAAAGCAAGACTTCACCTCAAAAAATAAATAAATAAATAAAAAGATACATTGTAGTCTCAATGCTCCAATAATAAAATCAGAATTTGTGTCTGAAGATTCAATTATTCCTACAGTATCATTGTATATTTTTTTCAAACGTCCTGCTGTGCTCCCTGGTTACGTTTCTCCTCCTCCGCGATTACTACTCTACGAAAATGCCCAGACATTTTCCTTAAGTATGCAGATGCTCTCTAACTTTCTTAACTCCAAGTCACATCAAAATTGTTCAGTTTTGAATTTCACATATTTCCTTTGCTAGAATACAGTAAGGCAAGCTATGCAAATTAGCATTTGCTGCTGTGTTAACTTCTCAGTTAATACAGTTTCTTGATTTGAAAATATCTTGATTTGAAAATAAAGCTTTTCCTTCTATTACTCACATTTTTACACTTTTGAAAATGACATTCTTCTTATAGCAAACTATATATTCAATGAAGTATCACTTCAATGTTCGTTTTCTAAACATAAACATAATTAAATGTTCTTATAAAATTATTGTGTATCTTGGAATTGAGGACAAAATATGAATCTGTCCTGATAGAGCGACTTTAGTGCTACCAGGAAAAAGATTTTGTGGTAGCCACGACATTTGGCATTCCACGTTACACCGTATAAGCTAAATTAAAATGTGCACATTTGGTTTTCTATTAAAGAATAAATTAAAAATTAATAAGGTACCCTGCAAGATCCATGCAGTCACAAATTTCAGTAGTAATAAATATTTCTTCAAATTATATAAATGGAAAAAATGTAGCATTCTGAGTTACTTTAAGTTATAATACATTTGGGCATCAACTAAATATAACTTCTTCAACTTATAATCAGCATAATAAATAGTTACAGTGATCCAACAAAGTATTTGTTCCTTAAGCATCCACACTTTTTCTTCACATTATTCTAATATTAGAGAAAATTATAATTCTAATGTAATAAAATGTTATAGTAAAACAATGGTTCTAGCCATAAATGCCATTGATACCTTGTATTTCTAGAACAAGAATTGCAGAAAATGTTGTTACTGAGGACTGAAAACTGTTGCAGGTTTTTCTTGCAACCTTGCCTCTAAAGCATAGCCTTTTCTGGATCCTGGAGATCTCTCTACTCTACTGGTGGGGAAAGAAAATCATCACAATCTACAACTTGTATAAATTCAAGCTGGATACCAGGCATAGTGGGGACGTAGTTTTGGTGAGGGTGGTTGTTACTGGACCACTGAGTGGGAACTCAGGCAGCACAAACATATGTAAACAATATTGCAATTATTAAATATAGCTGGAATGTCGTCATGTCTTCATGAAGATTTTGAAAATTACCGGAGCTATTTGTACAAAGCATGTCTTCCCACATCCATAGAATATAATGAACACATAGATCACAAACTTAAAGACATAAGGCTTAGTCTTAATAGACTTTATAACTTAAAAATTAGCCATGGTCTCTACCTGTGCTGTTCCAATACTGTAGACATTAGCCATATATTGAGCATTTGAAATGTGGCTACTCTGACCTCAAGATATACACAACAGAGTTTGAATCATAAGTACAATAAATGTAAACTGCCCCATTAATAATTTTTGATGACTATTTAAAGGACAATACTTCAATTATATTGTCCTAAATATATCATTGTATTAGTCCCTTCTCACACTGCAATAAAGATACTACCTGAGACTGGGTAAGTGTAAAGAAAAGAGGTTTAATTGACTCACACTTTTACATGCCCAGGAAGGCCTCAGAAAACTTAGAATCATGGCAGAAGGGGAAGCAGGCACGTCTTACATGGTGGCAATAGAGAGAAAGAGCAAAGAGTGAAGGGGTAAGAGCTCCTTACAGAACCACCAGATCTTGTGAAAACTCACTATCACGAGAACAGCATGGGGAAAACCGCCCTGATCCAATCACCTCCCTCTCTCCCTTGACACATGTGGATTACAATTCAAGATGAGATTTGGATGGGGACATAAAGTCAAACCATATCAACCATACACTACCAAATTCACTTAACATGTGTTTTTTTGTTTTTGTTTTGTTTTATTGTTTTTTGAGACGGAGTCTCACTGTGTTACCCAGGATGGAGTGCAGTGGCACGATCTCAGCCCAGTGCAACTTCTGTCTCCCAGGTTCAAGGGATTCTTCTGCTTCAGCTTCCCAAGTAACTGGGATTATAGGCACCTGCCACCATGCCCAGCTATTTTTTTTTTTTTTTTTTGTATTTTTAGTACAGATAGTGTTTCACCATATTGGCCAGGCTGGTCTTGAACTCCTGACCTCAGGTAATCTACCTTCCTCGGCCTCCCAAAGTGCTGGGATCACAGGCATGAGCCACTGAACTCTGCATATTTATTTTCTTAATGCAAGTCTTAAAATACTTAAATTTGTCTGTATAGTTAACATTGCAGCTTTCTATCGGACAACGATTGTAAGACTGTCTTAACATCTTTTGCACTGCTAGAAGATGACTCAAAGTACTACTCCCCACATACAAACAGACATGTGAACTAATCAGTTTCTTATATAATACAACTTAGTTGGCATTTTATTAAAATATTTTGTTAAATGTTCTATTGTATATTCAGTGTTCATTTAATCAAAATCAGGAAACAACCTTTCTACTTAAGGCAGTTTTTGTCCTCTAGAGCAGAGCTTCTCAAATTATAATGTACATGCATCTGAATAGCTATTTTTTTTTTTTTTTTTTTTTTTTTTT
>NW_016808811.1:2142559-2166458 GCF_001698545.2 Rhinopithecus bieti
TTTTCCAGGTGTTGTGTGTCTCAGTTCCCCTGGCTAGGAAAAGGGATTCCCTTCCCCCTTGCACTTCCCAGGTGAGGCGATGCCTCGCCCTGCTTCAGCTCTCTCTGGTCAGGCTGCAGCAGCTGACCAGCACCAATTGTCCGGTACTCCCTAGTGAGATGACCCCAGTACCTCAGTTGAAAATGCAGAAATCACCAGTCTTCTGTGTCGCTCGCGCTGGGAGTTGGAGACTGGAGCTGTTCCTATTCGGCCATCTTGCTCCGCCCCCCTCCTGAATAGCTTTTTAAAAATGCAGCTACTAAATTAGTTGCTCTGATGGAGTCTGAGATTCTTTTTATTTCTAACAAGTACTACCCAGTTGATGCTGCTGCTGTTGCTGCTGCTGCTGCTCTGGGACTACACTGAAAGTTGTAAATTTCCAGATCACAGCAGTGTTCAAATGTACTTGAACTCCTAAAATTAGAATATAATGATGCAAAATACACACAATGAAGTACTATAGCTTATATGTTAAAAGTTTATTACTGTCATCATTACATCACTTCAGATAATCTATTCCTTCCAAAAAATTTGAAGATAAATACATGTTTATTATAACACTGTTGATAAAGAGAAAACGTGAAGAAAATGAGCATAATCTATCATCACTTCAGAAAGTGATAACTATTGTTACATTTTAAATGTATTTGTGTGTACTACTTTTATCTAGCTTGTTTTAATGAAATTTTGATAATATTATCAATGCTGTTTTACATTTTTTAAATCTTATGTTGGATACAGTCATTTCTCAATATGGTTGCCTACACAGTGCTTAATGGATGTTGATTGTTGTAGCATATGGGAGATACCAAATATTCCTAATCAATCCCCCCTTATTAGTCACTTGCCCTGCTTCTAATTTTATGTCATTATTAGCAATGCTGTAATAAACAACTTTGTTTCCTATTTCTTTGAAATACTTTCAGTACTTAGTAAAATTTTAAACACTTTTAAGTATATAGTTGAGAAGAGCAAATCTCGTTAGTAGAAAATTATTTTAAAATGTTTATGTAAATTCAAATTTCTCACCTACAATTTGAACTGGATATTGAAAAACTTGGATAATTCCTACAGACTTTTAGGTATTATCCTGAATATAGAAAAAAAAAAAAAAACATGAAAACACATAATCAATTTGCTCTATTGCTCTCACGACAGTCTGTCTATATGTGTATTTTATTACTGAGTTTTCGTTTGCTTCTACATCAATTAAAAATAGGTATGTTCTTCAAGTAAGTCTTCTAACTTTTAAGTATTGGATTGTGGAGTACCTGTAACTAGTTTTGGAAGCATTTTCTAAATATCTCTGAAACCTATGTGTTCCAATATCAATCACTTAATAACTGGGGTTATTTAATAATCTTTGATACATTTATTATGTATTAGATTTCTTTAAAGTTACTGTGTGTGTGTGTGTGTGTGTGTGTGTGTGTGTGTGTGTGTGTGATGTGAACGCAAACAAATGCATACACATTAGTCCCTTCTCACACTGCTGGATACCCAGCATAGTGGGGACACAGTTTTGGTGATAGTGGTTGTTATACAAATTCATACACATCATACACACATATATGCATATACACATATAGTAACTTTAAAAGAAAATCTAATACATAATAAATGTATCTAAGATTATTAAAATAACCCATTATTAAGTGATTGTTTATTCTTGACAAATATGAATTGTAAAAACTGTCTGCACAGGCACTTTATACTAATTACTGGTAACTTCAAGGAAGCTTGAATTTCACAAGGTCCCTCTGTAAGACACTTCGCTAAGTTCTTATTTTAATTTCATTACTGCTTTGCAGCAAAGATAGGTATCAGAAAATATACTTTTCTATTATTCAGTCTAGGAGAATTTTCTGGGCTGTAGACTAGCAAGTATAAATGTTATCAGACCTAATTTAAGTATCATCCCAACCATTTGTGTGCTTGACCTTTCTGATCTTGATCCTTTATCAACTGAGATTAATACTCTCCATATTATAGGATTAGGAGAATACAATCTAAGACACTTAAATGGTTTAGAATTGAGCCTGACATATAATGAACATCACTCTATCCTGACTAAAATATCAATATTTTCATATTATTTTCATTTTTTGCCAAGGAAGAATACAAGAATATTCAATGCATTTTCCCAGATGCTAGTAAAGTGATTTTCAATCCTCCTGTTTGGCAGGGAAATTAATTCTCTGAATAAAATCTTACATAGCGTATTAATATAGAAAACATTACGAAAGAACTAAGGTCTACCCATTGAAATGTAGAGAAGAAAAGAACAACAATTAAGTAAGAGGTGCTATTCACTGAGCTTCACCTACCACTGTAACTGCTACTGAGGTGGCTCCATGGAATCTGGAATTCTAAAGAATAAATATGTCACATTGGAACAATTATTTACCCAGCTCCTCTAGCCTAGGAACCACCTTTATCCCATCATTTTCTTTATTTCAAACAAGTTATGCTGGCTTTACCAAAAATACATAAATCCTTAATCCATTTATTTCTTTCCATGATCCCCTGTTACTACCCTAATTCAAGCAGTCATCACCTACTATTTAGACTATGAAAACAATTTGCCAGTTTTACAATAGTCTTACTGAGGTGTAAAGGACATACAACTGCACGTTTAATTTGCATAATTTTCTGAGTTTTGACATATAGATACACCTGTGAAACCATCACCACAATATGGAGGATGAACATATTCATCAACCCTAAAACTTTCCTTGGGTCAATTTGTAATATTCCTTGGCCCCACCTCACAACATCCTTAGGCAACTGACATTTTGCTTTCTTTCAATATGAACTAGCTTGTACTTTCTAAGGTTTATATACATATAAGCAAACAGAATTAAATTTTTTTCACTTATGAATATTATTTTGAGATCCAAGAATTCTTTAAGTAACACAAGGTCACATAGACTTTCTTGTATTTTTTCATCCAGAAATTTATAGATTCAGGTTTTATATATAGTTGTATAATATACTGTGAGTGAAATTTTGTATATAAAATGAAGGATGGATCAATGTTCATATTTCTGCATATGGGTAACCCATCTGTTTCAGTAAAATTTGTTGAAAAGATTATCTTTCCTCCATTCAGTTGCCTTTGCACCTTTCTAAGAAGTCAGCTGCCCACATGTGTGGCTCATAATTTTCTTGTTTCAGTCAATAACAGCGAAGTTAAATAATTACTAGATTTGGTTATTAAGATAATTTTACATGCCAACTTGGCGAATCCATGGTACCCACATATTTAGTCAAACGTGTCCATACGTTTCTCTGAAAATATCTTTCAAAAGAGATTAACATTAGGATCCATAGACTTTGACTAAAGCAGATTATTCTCCATAATGATTGGGTGGGCCTCATCCAATCAGTTGAGGGCCTTAAGATAAAAAAGACCGAGGTTTCCAGAGGAAGGGAGAATTCTACTTCCAGACTGCCTTTGGGTTTGAGTTGCAATGTCAACTTTTCCTTGGGTCTCTAGCCTGCCAGCCTACTCCACAGATTTTGGACTTACCAGCTCCCAGAATGTTGTGAGTCAATGCCTTGTAATACATCTGTCTATATACATATATACACAACCAATTCATTCTGTTTTTCTGAAAAACTAAGACTAGTAGTGTATTTATATTAATTAAAACATAGTTTACAGTTACCAAAATCTAAAACAAACTAGCTTAAATATAAAATTTGTTATGTTTACTTACATATCTTATGGTATCCTCAGATAGAAAACTTGCTCTCAGGAACAATCGGAGCCTGAAATTCAAATGCCATTGGGTCTCTCCACATCTTATGCCCTTTCATAATTTTTTTTCCCTTTTTCTTTTATTACTCAGTCAGAAAGTCTTACTTTCTCTGCTTCCCAGAGGTACTCACCTAACAGGATATGGCTACTGCCAGCACGATATTTACAACTTTTATTTTAAAGAGTAAATGATCATGTATCTTTCATTCCCAACCCTCAAAAGCCCATGTGTAAGTGTCTTTGACCAGCTTGGGTGAGGTGCCCATCTCTAAGTAAGTCAATTGTGGCAGGGGTTGGAGTCATAATACAAAATGATGTTTGTGCTGGAGCCCCGTAAATGATGCACAGGAGATTGCTCTTAAAGGAAGAGGGTTCTGGACAGGCAAATGGCATTTACTACATTTTTCTTTCTTTTTTTTTTTTTTTTGAGACAGAGTTTCACTCTTGTTGTCCAGTCTGGAGCGCAATGGCACAATCTTGGCTCACTGCATCCTCTGCCTTCTGGGTTCAAGCAATTCTCCTGCCTCAGCCTCCCTAGTAGCTGGGATTATAGGCATGTGCCACCACGCCTGGCTAATTTTGTTTTTTTGTTTTTTTTCTTTTTAGTAGAGACGGGATTTCACTATGTTTGTCAGGCTATTCTCAAACTCCTGACCTCAGGTGATCCACCCATCTCAGCCCCCTAGTAGCTGGGATTATAGGCATGAGTCACTGTGCCAGGCCCACCCATTATTTTCAGAAGCAGTAAATAAGCTAAAGGTCTAAATTTCTAATTGTTAAATGTGATGCAAGAGTAAATATGTACTATATACTCTGTAGATTGGAGAGCTTGCTGAAATTATCAGACATTGCCTGGGATATTAAGAAAAAAATGGAATGTAAAATTTTAATTCCAATTTTATATTCTCTAGACAGTCTACACGAAATATTTCTCCTTTCAAATCAGACTTTTAGCTCTGACTCTATTCACTTGCTCTGAATGAGAGGGGATTTGATTTCATTTTATATTATCAATTATTTAAAAGTTTTACAGTAGATAATGAAGAGAATCTTATTCTCTAAACACCCTATATAAATTGGCACATTAGCTGTCATCCCCTTACCTCACTCTGCTTTTCAGATTACTTGTTGAAACCTGAGTAATTATTTTGTGTTTGTTTTTGTGTTTGCACACTCCTGTTTTACAATGTAAACTCCACAAGAGCTGTTTTGTTCACAGCTACATCCTAGCACCTAAAAAGGTGTTTGATACAAATTAAAGATTCTTATTTTTTAAAAGAAATATACATTTTAAGAACTTATATTTAAACTTTGTTTTAAAAGCATATAATTGCATTTACAAAGATAGCATCCATTAGAATGGGCCTCAGTGGTGAAAGAAGGCCAATTTGAGGGGTTAGTGCTTTTATAATAAATTCTGAATAGGTCTAGTAATCTTAACACATCTCATCCTTCAAAATCAATGATCTAGTGCTCACATTTACAAATTTTCCTTGAATTTTTTATGTTCTCCTGCTCAATGTGTCAAATGTGACAGAACAGATGTAGTCATTGAATGATCAAACAGATGTTTCATTTATGTTACCATTCATTACAATACATCATAATTGACAGCATGACTGTGCAACTTCTCAGGTACCTAAAAACTACTCAGGTCTCTTTTAAGAGACTCGGGCTTTTGAAAAAAAAAAAAAAAAAAAAGCAAAATTTCCTAAGAAACACATAAAATGTTTAAAATATGTATTTTAAAATAAATGGCCATTACGGGTAGTAATAATGAGTTGAGTGAATCCCTTTTTCAAGTTACAATGGTATGCAAGGAATTTTTATCACTGTGTACAGCAATCATGGATACCATGGAGACTGTTTGAAGAGTATTACCTAACCCTGCCTAATGTGTACTTCCAGTGCTTAGATCATATGGAAATGGATATGGAAACCCCCAAACCTCCAAATTCCCAAAATAGATGCAGGTATATGTATTTTATACATTGGCTGTACTATTCTATATATCCATTATGTGCTTTTTGTGATGTTGATGCTTTTCCAACACTTCCGGAAAAATTCTCCCTGTAACATGCTGAGCTCCAGTAAGGTGCTAAGGAGGTTGTTAGGAATGTTTTTTTTTTTGTAATTTACAACAGTTCAGTGAAGCTTTCTGTATAGACTTTGTTGGAGGTTTGCGTTTTTTTCATTAAGCTATCTATACTTACATTTTTCTTTTCCTTTTTTTTTCTTTCTTTTTTTTTTTTTTTGAGAGGGAGTCTTGCTCTGTCGCTCAGGCTGGAGTGCAGTGCCGCGACCCGCTCGCTGCAAGCTCTGCCTCCCAGGCTCAAGCCCTATCTCCTGTCTCAGCCTCCCGAGTAGCCTGCACTACAGGAGCCTGCCACCACGCCTTGCTAATTTTTTTGTAGTTTTAGTAGAGACGAAGTTTCACCGTGTTAGCCAGGTTGGTCTCGAACTCCTGACCTCATGATCCACCCCCCTCGGCCTCCCAAAGTGTTTCCTTATTTATTGTTGGGCACTGGGACAGAGGGAACTCTTCTCTTTTGATCTTTGACATTTTTTTCCAGGGAACATGCTTTTTGGTCCACAAACTTAACTGTGCAAGAAACACATTTTTTTTTTCTTTCCCAAAATGTCTAGGTTAAAATGAGATACTGAATTCCTGTACTGTCTGTAGGAGTTTTCTACAGACAGTTTTCTGAAGAAAAATGTTTGGGTGGGTATTTTGGAGGTCCTGAACAGAGTCAGAGAGGCTTATAAGCTGCCTGATAATGAAATGAAGGGCCTTTGCTATCCAGTCCACTGTGTTCACTTGCTGATCTCCTGTTTTCCTGGTGTCTTGCAGCCCTGTTTCTCTTTGCCTCCAGTCTTCCATGTCTCTAGTGGACTGCAGGCATCTTTGCTAAGACTGGCATCTTTGGGCAAATGGACTAACTCCCTGGGTACCTTGCACAACTGTTGCCTCTAAGATTTTATAAGCCCACTCTTAAAGTTCATAAACTAGGGCATGGGTCCAGGATAGTCTAGAAACTTACTATCTTTCTTCCATTTTCCCGAAATTTTGTCCTTTTCAAGTGTTGCCTTAAAGGGCAGGCATTTAGCTTTCCTCTTACCCCTGGCGCTTCACATCATTTCTATGAACTTAAATTTTTGGACAGGACAAGCCTTTGTTTTCCAACAGTTTCTACTTTGTGATCTGGAAAATTTCCTGAGGGGGAAAAAAATATGAAAAGTCTAGCTATCTGTTTGAAATTAAGAAGGTGGAGAAAGAGGGAAACAGTAGCAATAAAATGCAAATTAATATGCCAAAAGCTTATTCAGACACACTTGTTTTAATCTATCTCTTTTTCATACCTTACAATTATTTTTTTAAATGAAGAGGTTAAAGTAAAGAAGTAGGATGTAAAGACAGGAATTAATTTATCCATGGCTGCAAATAAATTTGTGGGCTTTTAATACACCACATTTAGCTCTTCAGAGGCTCCACAATAACACACACACACACTTACACCTAAATACAAACATATACACATACACACACACACACACATTAAGAAGTGCTGCAATACACAAACACATATACACACATGCATATATGTGTATGCATATATGTGTGTATATACACATGTGTGTATTTATTTATATATGTGTATTATTTTGGAGCCTCTGAATAGCTAAATGGAATATTAAAAGTTCACAAATTTGGAGTCATGGATAGATTTATTCCTGTCTTTACGTCTTTATTACCTCATTACATATGTGTGTATGTGTGTGTATGTGTGTGCATATATACATCTATGTGTGTATGTGTGTATATATGTATATAAAATAGATAAAGCAGCAATGGATTTTATTATATATAAACCAGATAAAGACTGATGATTCTATTTTCAGTATTCCATGTTCAAGGCCAAATTAATCCCACAGTCCCCAAGATGAGTTCAAGGGAGTAATTTACAGACACTACAACTGTTTGCTTTCGAAGAGATTCAGACCTTTATGAAAGACTATAAACCGAAGACTTTGAGGGCACAGACAACTAGCCTGAAGGAAGCATGCAAGAGATTTTTCTGAAGGAGTCTCGCAGTCTGCATATCTAATTTTTAAGCTATATAACTGAAATTGTCCTCATTCTTGCCGTTGACAAGAATTGTTTGCCAGGTGCTGGACAGAAATATAGTCATAATTAAGTATTAATCAGGCTGTACTTTGGGCCATTTCTTCTTGCTGAAAGTCATGTAGCATTAGATACTGTTCACCTCCACATTGTTCCTATACAGAGGATTTCTGACATTAGGCTTGTAAGGCTGTTTAATAATTGATTTGATACCCATTGTCCCTTCAGACAGGAACTCTGACATTGGAATCATAAGGATTTTACCTAAGGACCACTTAAGATGTTTTTAAGACCCCCAATTCCACCTACCAGTTTGAAGAACCGCACAGAGGAATGGCATCTCCATGAGAATACAGCTCCTTCATCTCCCTGGCCTATGACTTCACCCAGCACTCTTTGACCAATCAGATATCTTCACACTACAGCTCATTCCAAAACCCTTATAAACTCTAAACCCATATAAGTCGAGATAGAGTTGACGTGTCCTCCCATTTCCTCGTTCAGGAACGCTAAGATTAAACCTTTTTTTCTGCTGCAACCCAGTGTCTCAACATACTGACTTGCTGTGTGCATCAGGCAACAAACCTGTTATGTTTACAAAACTTTTATTTAAGGTCTACTAAAAAAAGGCTTGGGATTTTTATGCAATACATCTTCTAAGATTTAATTGATTTGCTTTTAGTCTAAATAAGCATTGTAGAAAATGCAGTTAACGTTCAGACCTTCTCAGCACTTAAGGGACATCATTTTAGGCAGGCAATTGCTTACATAATAAGCAATTTAACAACTCAGGTCTTCGTTCTTTCTCACTCAACTCAGTAACTTCACCAGTAGAGGTAGATCAGAAAATCTGAATCAGTTGAAACCTACATCATTTTTAATGTGATTTCTGAAGCACCATTTCATAAGCATTAGTCCCATACTATCCCCTGTTCCCTTGCCATCCTCTCGTCTCTTTTGCATTATCAGAACCAGCAAATGGAACTCCACCTTTGCCTAATCCCATTAACGCTAAACCTCTAAGAATGCCAATGGTCTATTTAAGAAGTTGATATACCTCTTAGCAAGTTCCTTCCATCGGAGGAGGAGGCTACCAATCTCAAAATTCTAACACTGTTTAGATTTGGCCTACCATATATTTTAGCTCCATAAATTAAACAATTCTAATACACACAGATACTGTGGACATCTGCTAATTTGAAAAACTAAAAAGCTATGTTCCGTCAGTGCTGTTTGAAAACATACCTAGTAATCACTCAAAATTCAAGCGAAGACTCAGTTCTGATAAATTTCCTTTTGTACTTTCACCTGCTTGTTTGCATTATAATAAAATATTTATCATCACTGAAGGATGATATAAAATATTCATTAACAGTTTTGGTTTATTTTGTTTTGGACTTAAACAACTTGATGGATTTTTTTTTTTAATAGAAATAACAGTAGTTTAACTGCCTTGACTGATTGCTTTGGCAGTATTTAGACAAAGAGGGATACATCATTTTTAACTAGCAGTTTAGAAGCTGCCTAACAATCTATTGTAAAAATGACATTAAAAAAAGTTTCTATAAAATGACTCTTTTCATTATGAAGAATCGAATATCCTGAATTAAATTCTCAAACCTGACTACAGCAAAGATCTAACGAGAAATCCATGCTCTCCTAGGAGTTCATTTAATTAACTCAAGCATTGCTTTCAAAGCGCAAGTTATAGTGCTGCTTGTAAATTCACATATATTACATGTAAATTATAAGACAGATCAGAGGAGAGGGACTTTAGTGACAAACCAATTTATATTTCTTTCTTGCCTATAAGCATTTTTCTCCTCTCATATTTTACATTTAGCATTGATAGACACAGATTGAGGACTTTACTTTTCCTAGCTATTGTCACCAAGATATACACTTTTTCTTTTTAAATATGGTAATTCAATAAATAGAACTGCTTACTGATTTAAGGTTGAAATCTGAGGGGGGGAAAACTATGAACATATAAAATTTTTATTAGTTGACTCAAATCTAGATGGATAAATTGGCTCTTAAGTGAAATAGGTTTTGCCCCAAGAGCCAGATATTGTGCTTAAGGGGAAAAAAGATGAGATCAACAAGCTTATAAAATAAAGTCTTGCCCGTAATGTACCATGCATTTTGGGAAAATGAAAGCGACAATTATTTGTTCTACAGTTTAGTAGTACAGATCCAATCTGTCTCTTTATGAGTTTATTCACTAACTTGAACGAATTAGTAAAATAAGTATTTTCCCTTACCTTGTATTTACTATTTATCTCCCTGCCATTATTGCCCTGTTTTTCAAAGTTGTTAGCAATAAAATTGAAACCAGTGAATTCAGATCTGATGTATAAACACTTGTTTTTTCTTTGTCTTTCCTCATCCTTATCCTCTTTAAAGGTCATTTAAATCAGCAAATGTTGAACTTACCCTAAGTTTTACATATTCGTGAAATAAACCCTTTCTCAATGAACTCCTTTTTAAAGAACTTTAATAAATTTGGTAAAATGTCTTATCTGAAACCGTTGGGGGCAGATGTGTTTCAGGGTTGGAGATTGTTTAGACTTTAGAAAGGTAATACTTTCCTGCACATATTCAGTGTATTACTGAACACCTTCAGTGAATTGTTTAATAACATACAAAATAATAATTTTGCAATAGTATATAATGTATTTCATACTGAAGCATGTTAATATTTTGACTGCAAACTTAAATATTTGTACCAAATGGACTAAATAAGTTCTATAAATTATGTGTAAGTTCTGCTCAAAATTTTTCACCAAGTAAGTTAGACAAGGTTTTGATTTTAGAGCTTTCAAATTTTATTTGGGGATAGTGACTACAGCCTTGTAAGATTCAAATAAATCACTCTGGTTGACAGCATTCTGAGATGTACTCCAAGATCCTGCTTTCTAGTGGACACAGCTCTTATAAAGCATTCCTCTTAAATGTTGGGAGGACCTCTGAATCATACAGAATAGTCACTCACTTGATTAGGTTACATCATATGACAAAGATGATGGTATAGATGGTATCGATGATGGTGTGATTATTTTATGTTATATAAGGCGCTATTGTAACCAACTGAAGATAGACTGCCCCGCTGGTGCTAAAGAAGCAAGCAGTCATGTTGTGAGAGGGGGCTATATGACTAAGGCTTGAGGGCAGCTTCTAGGACGTCAAAGTCACTCTGGCTGACAGGTAGCAAGACAATGAAGACTTCAGTCTTACAACCTCAGGAAACTGAATTCTTCCAACAGCCTAAATCACCTTGGGAGAGCTTCAGGTGAGAGATAAGATTCCAGACCAAGACAACATCTTGATTTTAGTCTTGTGAGGTGCTCAACAGAGGAGATAGAGGAGATTTTTTTTTTTTTTTTTTTTTTTTTTTTTTTTTTTTTTTTTTTTTTTTTTGAGACAGAGTCTCGCTCTGTCGCCCAGGCTGAAGTGCAGTGGCCAGATCTCAGCTCACTGCAAGCTCCGCCTCCCGGGTTCACGCCATTCTCCTGCCTCAGCCTCCCGAGTAGCTGGGACTACAGGCGCCGCCACCTCGCCCGGCTAGTGTTTTGTATTTTAGTAGAGACGGGGTTTCACCGTGTTAGCCAGGATGGTCTCGATCTCCTGACCTCGTGATCCGCCCGTCTCGGCCTCCCAAAGTGCTGGGATTACAGGCTTGAGCCACCGCGCCCGGCCACGCTGGAAATTCTGAACCACAGAAACTTTGAGATAATGCGTTTGTGGTGTTTGTGCTGCAAAGTTTGTGGCAATGTGTTATGCAGCAGTAGAAAACTAATACAGTCAGTACAATTTCATTTCTTTCTAACTCAGAACTTTTTTTTTCAAATCCTTATATGAAATCTTAGCCATTTTCTATAAATTCTTATTAAGTTATTGTCTCAGTCATACGGGTAAGTAAAAAACAAAAGGGTATCTTGATATGAGGATTTTTAACTTAATTTTATAGTTCATTTTCATGTTAAATAAAGTTTACATATAATCCTGAGGCAGTTGATAGGGTTAAAAAATAAGTGCTGATAAAAGAATATTAGGGAAGTGACTTGGTTTTAATTTATATAACACTTTATTTTATTTTAACTAGGTGGGTTTTTGAAACAAGTCTGTTCTCCAAGATGAAACACAGATTTGATAAAAATTAAACAAAATATTTTACAATTTGGAGTACGATGCATGAAAGTTTAATAGCTAAAACACTTTATCTCTGTCACTTCGATTCTTACTAGGGGCATGAAGAGGGCTTATTCTATGGTATTACATTTAAATATGCTTTGGATCAAATTGCCTACCCACAGCTTAGAATTTCCATCAGTTTCTAGGATGAATTGCTTTTAGGGAAAATACTGTTTCTTTAGAATGTTTTTAACCTTTTCTCATCTTTTTATATTTTAACTTCTTTCCCCTTTCTGCACTTTCCAATTGCCACATGCAATAAAAATTTTATAGAATGATCTTAGATTCTATGTTACCAATATTACTAAGTTTGTGATGACTGTTTATGGAATTTGTTTATAACATAACTGTTTCGCTTTTTCAAATTTCAGGCTACATGAGCCGTCATATATGTCCTCAAATTATTCACTTACATCTTGGATTTTCTGCTAAGCCCTTTCCTTTTCTAAAAAGGACAGAGTCCCATATCTTGATTGTGTATGTTAAATAACAAATAACTAAGGTGGAGCATATATTGAGAATAAAATAGAAACGATAAGACAATTTCTCCTATTCTTCCCATTTAACACATTTTCCAAAGGCAGAAACTTGGTTTCTTTAAAGCCTTAAGTGGAAAGACAGATAAGAACGTTATTGAGCTGTGTTTTGGGCCGAATTGTGAAAACTGCTAAATACTTGAGATTAGAGATATGCCAGATACCCTAATTATTATACATTGTACATATCAAAACACCACCATGTACCCCATAAATGTGTACAATTTCAGATATCTACTTAAAAAATAATAATAACAATGAAAAAGTCAGAATTGGAATGTTGAACTACTACTGACTATTATTTCATTTGTAGTAGAAGGATCACACAAGAGACTGCCAGTACACTTCCAAAATTCAGGTAAAGAGAGATGAGTATCAGAGAACAGCAACTCAATGTTGTTCCTTGTAACTAAGAAAACTTTTATCACAGAAAGTTGCCTTGCTTTTTGTGTAAGGAAAGAACAAAAATGAAAGTAAGTAGTTTACATAACACCTATAATTTTTAAAATATCAGTAATATTCTTATGATACTAACTGGCTGAGAGTAGCCTATCCTATAAAAGTCTGGGTCTTACTCATGTAGCACAGATAGTTAGTATAATAGAGACAGATGCATTATGTTACCATAGCTTTATAATCAGCTATTCAGGTGAATGAACTAACTCCACATGCTCAGAGTTCATGCCTACCAAAACACTTCCCGAATAATACTGGACTCCCCATTAGATTAGCTGGCAAGGAAAGAAAACACTGACTCTGAACATGAGTAGCCTACTTCATAATTATATTTCTCACTATAAGTTAATTCACTGAGATCACGGTTTTTACAATTCTCTTGTGGCTCTGTAATATTAAGATTCAATCTGAGTAACAATGTTCCATACCAAAAAATGTATTACAGAAGTACTTTTCATTTTTCAGATTGGCATATAGCTCAAGAGTTTAGAAAAAATACTCTTTTTATATCCTTTGCATGCTCCAAATGCATGGAAAAATAATACATTTCAGGCACATTACAACACTTATTGATACGAAAGAGGATCCTGACATGTCTATAGGTATTCCAGGAATCATTCCTGTGGGAATGAGAAATGGTATAGGTTTGCTATAAAGAATCATTTATAAAAAGGTTGAAAATACAAACAATTTTGTAGTCAAATAGTGATAACCAACATAAAGTATTGGCAATACTTCAAGTAACTGAGTACACAGAGCCAAATGAATCAAGTTTCCAGACTGTTTTCTGCAAAAAACTATTTACTCTGTAGGAAAAAATGTAATGTTTCATTAAAAATTTCCTTCTTGAGTGAGCCCACTTCTTAAACTATATTTCTCTCCAGATAGTTTTGCTTTCTTCACTTTTTATCTTTTAAGCAATAAATATCTTATTATATTGTAGGACTTCATATACAACCCAAAGTAAGTTTATAACAATACTGTGGGGTTTTGGAAGTTCTGCAGTTCACAAAGAAATTCTTTCAGTATCTGCTCATTATTCAAAGAATCCGTGCTCATTTGTATCAGTAAAACACCTGAGGTTTATTACAGGGAAAATAAAGTTGCAACATTGATACACTCATCTTTATGATAGCCCATATATTCTGAATTTTCTCCTAATGACAGTTCTACCTTATTGATGTTTCTCTTGTTTCAGAATTTCCCTGGGATTCTGACTCATTTTGATCAGGACAAAACTAAATGACTGGATAAATAAGTCCAGAGTATTTTACTAAGTTTAAATTAATAGAAGTAATTTGGGAGATACTTCTATATAAACATAGGAAATAATTTATAATTAGCAAGACTTTTTTCTCAATATTATTTAAATTCACAACTAATAATTGTTCCCATTTATGGAGCACACAGTGATGTTTTGATACATACAATGTATAATAATTAGCATAATTAGGCCGGGCGCGGTGGCTCAAGCCTGTAATCCCAGCACTTTGGGTGGCCGCGACGGGTGGATCATGAGGTCAGGCGATCGAGGCCATCCTGGCTAACACGGTGAAACCCCGTCTCTACTAAAAAAAAAAACAAAAAACAAAAATACAAAAAACTAGCCGGGCGAGGTGGCGGGTGCCTGTAGTCCCAGCTACTCGGGAGGCTGAGGCAGGAGAATGGCGTAAAACCAGGAGGCGGAGCTTGCAGTGAGCTGAGATCCGGCCACTGCACTCCAGCCTGGGCGACAGAGCGAGACTCCGTCTCAAAAAAAAATTAGCATAATTAGCATATCAATAATCTCAAACATTTATCATTTTTTATGTATTGGGAACTTTCAATATCTTCTCTTTTATTGAAAATATTTGGTATTTTCTTAACTATAGTTATGCCATAGTGTTACGGAATACTGTAACTTATTCCTCCAGTCTAGCTGTAGATGTATATCCTTTAACAAATTTCTCCCTATCCCCTTCTCTGCTTCTTTCTAGCATTCTCAACTTCCAGACTTCTCTGTTCTACTCTTTGCTTTTATGAATTCAACTTTTTCTACATATGAGTGGGACATGCAGTGTTTAATTTCCTCTTCCTGACTTATTTTACTTAACATAATATCCTCTAGCTCATTTATGTTACCACAAATGACAGGGTTTTATTCTTTTAATAGCTACAAAGTATTCCATTGTAAATATATACCACATTTTCTTTAACTGTTCACTTGCTCTTGGACATCTGGGTTGACTCCATATTTTGGCTATTATGGATAGTGCTGCAATAAAGGTGGAGTGAGAATATCGCTTTGATATACTTACTTCTTTCAGATAAATATCCAGTAGTGGGATTAATGGATCATATGGTGGTGCTATTTTTAGTTTTTGAGGTCCCTCCATACTGTTCTTCATAGTGACTGCACTAGTTTACGTTCCTACCAACAGTATACAAGAGTTTCCTTTTCTCCACATCTTTGTCAGCAATAGTCATTGTAACTTGGGTGAGATGATAGCTTATTTTGATTTTCATTTGCATTTACCTGATTAGTAATGTTGAGCAGTTTTACAAATTTGTTGGCCAAAACCACGATCAAGTGGGATTTGTTTATCACAGGAATGCAAGGCTAGTTCATCATATGCCAATCAGTAAACATTATACATCACCATCAACAGAATAAAGGCCAGAAACCATGTAATCATTTCAATAGATGCAGAAATGGCATTTAATAAAATTCACTATTCTTTCATGATAAAAATCACTCAACAAGTTAGTCATAGAAGGAAAGTACCTCAACACAATAAAGGCTATCTGTGACAAATCCACAGGTAACATCATACTGAATGAGGAAATGAGAAAGAAAGAAGGAATATCCAAATAGGGAAAGAGAGAGTTAAATTATCTGTGTAGACAACATGATCTTATATATAGAAAAACCTAAAAACTCTACCAAAACCTTTGGGAACAGATCAATACATTTGATCAAGTTGCAAATACAAAATCAACAAAAATCAACAGTGTTTCTATACACAAATAACAAAACAGCTGAATAAGCAATCCCATTAGTATAGCTCCAAAAAAAAATGTCTAGGAATACATTTAACAATGGAAGTAAAAGGTCTCTCCAAAAAAAATGTAAAAAGCTGATGAAAAAAATCAAAAAGACACAAAAAATGAAATCTCATATTCGTGAACTGGAATAATTAATATTGCTAAAATGTTCTTACTATACAAAGCAATCTACAAATTCAATGCAATTTCTATCAAAATACAAATGATATTCTATACAAAAATAGAAAATAAAATTAAAGTTTGTATGAAACAACAAAAGATCATTTATTAGTGAAAATAATACTGAGCAAAAAGAACAAAGCTGAAGGTATCAGACTATGAGATTTCAAAATATACTACAAAAATACAGTAAACAAAACAGCACACTACTGGCATAAAAAACAAACACACAGACCAATGGAACAGAATAGAGAACCCAGAAATAAATCCATGTATTTGTAGACAACTGATTTTGACAAAGGTGTCAAGAACTTTCATGGGGCAAGTAGAGTCTCTTTAAAAAATTATTCTGGTAAAACTGGATATCCAAATGAAGAAGAGTGAAACTACACCCTTTACAAAATGGATTGAAGTTAAAAATGGATTAAAGACCTAAATGTAAGACTTGAAACTATAAAACTACTGGAAGAAAACATAGGGGAAATGCTTCAGGAAACTTGTCTGTTAAAAAGATGTGATGACTGAGACCCTAGAAGCACAGACAATAAAAGCAGAAAGAAACACATGGGGTTAATGTAAACTATTAAGTTTCTACACGGCAAAGGAAACAACAGTAAAAAGACACCTACAGGATGGGAAAAACTATGGGCAAATTGGGCAAATTATTCATCTGACAGGGAATTAATACCCAGAGTATGTAAGGAACTCAAACATCTCAAGAGCAAAAAAGCCAATAATCTACTTGAAATATGGGCAAATGATCTGAATAGCAAGTTTAGGATTTTTTCTTTTTTTAAAGAATTAACATTGATAAAGTGCTTCAAACTCTTTTTAAATTTTTGTTCAGTCTTTTATCACATATTGTCATTTATCACATATTGTCAATTTCAGTGAAATATACTAATGGGCAATATACTTAACAGGAATTATATTACTAAACAAAATGCACCCCTTTTCCTTAAAGAGCTCTCAAAATATTAGGGAAGACACACCTTCTAAACACATAAGTGCATGCCAACTTTAGGTCCTAAATAAAGTCATATTGAACAGTCAGCCAAACATGTGTGTGAGTGGACTGATTGTATATTCTGACACAGATGTGGAAAATACTGCCTTGAGTTTTTGCATCTTACCTTTTGGTTGACCCTAACATTGAATATTCTGATAGATTGTAGGAAAAAACATGGCCTTGAAAACATTTGCTTCTCTAGCTGAAGACACAAGCAAAGTGTCAATGCAGATAGAATAAATTTCTCATATTTGACTAACAGCAAAAAATGGAAAACAAGCTTATTACATATGCATATTAGGGTAGATGTAATCCTTCCAGATAGAAGGTACGTATGTAGTTTGTTATCTAGCTTCTTCACTTTTGACAGGCTTTTCCATTTTTTCTTCCAGGCAGTGATTGTACATAGACATGAGCTGCCCAACAAAATAAACAAAAAAGAGCCAACGTTTTCGACTGCCAATAACTCCAGCTCCTGGCAAAGTATGCCCAGATCAAAAATCAATACTGAGAAATGGACTCCACAAAAACAAATTAACTGCACTAGTGACTTGGACTTGTTCAGTAAACTTTTGTTGTGCTGTTGCTTAACCCTTATTGTGATAGGAATCCCATCAAGGAATACATTAAACATTAGGCAATTATTTTTTAAAGTTACACTTTAAGTTCTGGGATACATGTGCAGAATGTGCAGGTTGGTTATATAGGTATACACATGTCATGTTGGTTTCCTGTACCTATCAATCCGTCATCTACATTAGGTGTTTCTCCTAATGCTATCCCTCCCCTAGCCCATACCCCCTGACAGGCCCAGGTACGTGATGTTCCCCTGCCTGTGGCCATGTGTTCTCATTGATCAACTCCCACTTATGAGTGAGATCATGTGGTGTTTGGTTTTCTGTTCCTGTGTTAGTTTCCTGAGAATGATGGTTTCCAGCTTCATCCATGTCACTGCAGAGGACATGAACTCATCCTTTTTTATGGTTGCATAGAATTCCATGATGTATATTACCACATTTTCTTAATCCAGTCTATCATTAATGGACATTTGGGTTGGTTCCAAGTGTTTGTTATTGTGAATAGTGCTCCAATAAACATATGTGTGCATATGTCTTTATAGTAGAGTGATTCGTTCAACCATTGTGGCAGACAGTGTGGCAATTCCTCAAGGATCTAGAACCAGGAATACCATCTGACCCAGCAATCCCATTACTGGGTATAGGTATATACATAGACAATTATTTTATTGACAAAAATATACATCCTCAGAGTAATTTAAGTCTCAGAAATTCATATGCTTTTTTTTTTTTTTTTTTTTTTTTTTTTTTTTTTTTTTTGTGAGATGGAGCCTCGCTCTGTTGCCCAAGCTGGAGTGCAGGGGTGCAATCTCTGCTCACTACAACCTCTGCCTCCCTGGTTCAAGTGATTCTCCAGCCTCAGCCTCCCAAGCAGCTGGGACTACAGGCACCCACCATCACAGCTGCCTTTTTTTTAAGTAGAGACAGAGTTTCACCATATTTGCCAGGCTGGTCTCAAACTCCTGAACTTGTGATCCAACCCGCCTCGGCCTCCCAAAGTGCTGGGATTACAGGTATAAGCCACCATGTCCGGCCTCAAAATATTTTTTCTTATCTTTTTGTTTGTTTCTTAGTATTAAAGTTTTGGGAACAAAGTTTCTGGAATGTATTTAAACTACGAAGTACCATATTACATATAAGAATCTAAAGCTGCATGTATTGTTAAAAGAAAATGTATTTTAAAAGGAATCGTGTTGTACAGTTCCTTTAGTGTTTATTCTTTTGGTATCAGAATAAAAACAACATATTAGAACAAAGATTTACTACATGTTCAAATATATCAATAACTTGCAGTGCTCTGCTCAATTGCTTCATTAGTGAGTATTTAATATACTTTGCCAAAATTAGTTGAATTGACCAACACGCAAAACATGTTTTAAATGGCCAATTTTGACTGATCTCTTGTGCTAATATTTACAACATATATTTGAGGAATTTTTTACAACATCGATGGGAATCTGTGATTGAAAAAATAGTTCAATGTCAGAATTCCGACGGTGAGAACATCGTTTTGCCCACTGGAAATCCTATAGATAGGAATAATTAATTGAGATTCATTTCTAAATTATTCGTTACAAAGTAATATAGAGCTAAATACGGTTGTATTGTTTCCTTCCTCAATTCTTCCACGTTTCAAGGACAGTACAATCTAAAGGCAACATTAAAAAAAACTAAGACCTTGCCCATTGTGAGGTAGCAGTTTTCCTTCTTCACATATGTGTTCAAAGTGCTCAACTGCAACTCCAAGCAAAATGACCAAAGGAAAAAGATATAAGACTGAGGAGGAGCTTCTGATTTGACTCCTCTGCAAGACATGGGTCAAATTTCCTTTTTCTATGCTAGAGACAGTCTTTTTCGGAAATGATATTTACAAGTTCAGCGGGCATATGGATATATGTGTAGAGGCTAACAAGTGAAGGTATAAGTAGCTTTATATGTGAAGCTCTATGTTTTTGTATATAGAAATTCTTACATATTTAATTCAAAACATTTTAAGAGTAAAATTATCATGTATACATATAGAATATGGGCTTTGCATGGGACACGGATTTCTGACATAGTGGAAAATTGTTCACATTTTAAATTACTGAAATTTGTTAAAGCCACATATATTGAAGAGTTAATATGGCTCTTTTAACTTTTATTTTAATTAAAATTATTTTGAAATAAAAGAATTTAAATATAGGAAACATTATTTCATTTTTTTCTAAATGTACATTACTGGAGAGACTCAATTCCATTCCATTAGAAGGAACATAGGGGTCCCATCTATGAAGGGTTTGTGTGGCTCACAGTCACAAAGTATAGCAGCTCTGCTTAGCATATATCTGGAATAACAGTAAGAGCTCAGGCAGTGGTAGCTATTATAATTACTATTATTATTAGCATTAATATGCTTTGGCAATCTATATATGTTCCTTCTTTTATGCACTGCAATTTATTACTCTAAATAATATATGTACATTCACTCATATAATACTCAACAAACCTATGCGATAAGTATAGTTATCATCCTTATTTATAGATATAAAAATTGAAATACTAAGTAGTATAACAGGTTCCAGAATAATACATTGCTGGAATTACAAATGCTTGAAACAGAATATATAACGTCTGAGGTAATACAGCTACACATCCATTCTCTTAATCACCACAAGGTATTGCCTCATTGTGTATCTATATTCCCATTACCTCTGTGTGTTGTGTGTGCATCATATAAAGAATTAAATATTTGTACACATGTACATTTTTACAGAGATACACCAACACCTATACACATATACTCAAGCCTTTTCCAGTTCCCCATTATTGAGATTTTGCACATCCTTGTTTCAGTTGCGTAAAATGCTCCCATAGGAGTATTTATAAGTTTTGCATGAGGTAACACATTTGAAAACCTCATATATCCAAAGGAAATAAAAATCTGTGTGCCAGAGAGATATCTCTGTTCCTGTGTTATCACAGTATGATTCACAATAGCCAATAGTTTGATATGGAATAGACCTAAATATTTATCAGTCAGGTAAATGGTGACAAAATATGGTATATATACACAATGGAATACTATTTAACTACAAAAAAGGATAAAACCTGTTATTTGAAACAACATGGATGAACCAAGAGGATATTATGGTACATGAAATAAGCCAAGCACAGGGCTAATACCTCATACTGCCATTCATAAGTGGAATCTAAAAAAGTTGATCTCATAGAAGCAAAGTAGAGTAGTGGTTACCAGAGGTTGACAAGGTAGAGGGGAGAAGAGGATGGAGAGAGGTTGGTCAATGTGTACAAAGTTACAGTTAGGAGGAATAAGTTTTGGTGTTCTGTACAGTAGTGTGACTATAGTTAAAAATAAAGTATGTTTCAAAATAGCTAGAAGACTTTGAAAGTTCTTAAAAAAGAAATGCCAAGTATTTGAGGTGACAGATATGCTAACTACTTGATTTGTCCATTACACAACGTATAAATGTATCAAAACATCACACTGTACCCTGTAAATATGTACAGTTACTACGTGTCAACCAATAACAAAACAAAAAGTAAACAATGAAAAAGATCAACAAAATAAAAGCTTAATTCAGCATTTGGCACATGTAGGGTGTTTGAAAGAGATTAAGAATTAAAAAATTAAAAAACAGGGAGGTTTATTAGTTCATGAAACCAAAGGACAGAATACCACTGTAAAATCAGTGACAATCAAACAAGAAGCCTGGATATTCTCAGGACTCTCAATTTCTCTCTGAATCTTACCTTTCTGTATTAATGCCATGTTCTCCTATTACATAACACATCAAAAGGAATTGTTCAGCACAGCAGGGAACATGACCAGAGGCTACTCAAGACTGGCACTCTTTCATTCTCAAGCAGAATGAAATCTTCCCTATCAGCTATACTTAGAAAAATCTCAGGAAACGATGCTTAAAGATCTAATGTGGGTTTCATCCCAATCTTTGGCCCAATTATCATATTCAAAGGGATGAGGTCACATGCTTCCCTGCTTTTAGGGGAGCTAGGGTACAGCACTGGCAAGGCTCTACTGAACTGAAGAGGTGAGATGAGGAAGAAGCAATGCTCTCAAATACGGGAAGTTATGGCAAACAACTAACATTTAGCTATTGTTGCTATTATGCATTTAATAGCAGGACTGAGCAGGGATGAAGAAGTTGGGAGATAGGGAAAATGAGGGAAGCTAAGTTGACCATGAGATCAAATCTTCCAAGTTTAAGTTGAGGTTTGGTTCCACCTCTCCCACTTAAATATTAATGGAATACTATGGATCCTGTGATGGCTGATACTTCGAGAATAATGGCACTGACTCCAGAAATCCCTGTTAGCCGGTATCTCTTTCATAGGCCAGATTCCAGATAATGATATAGGAATTTCTGGTTCACTGTATATTTCTACTTTCTAAGACGGGGTGGCTTTCCATTTCTCCACCCATGAACTTCCAGGACATGCCCTCCTATGTCTCCTCCTTAAGATCCCTCTGTCTTCAATTCCATACAGAAGTGAGAACTTCTGCCTGTTCCCTTTGAGAACCAGGTCAGGAGGAGGATTGGAACCAATTCACAGTTTAGTAACTAGAATTCAGATACTATAAACTTTTCCAGGTTGCTTTTCCTGTTTCATTATTATCATCAAAGTTAACCCTCACTGTTCAGGTAGTTCTTGGTCCTTTTGTTCTACTCAGTATTTTATCTGATCACTCTGTGTGCAGACTTTCTCTCCATCTCTAAGAAATCCCCAATAGCTGGATTAAAGTTTAATGGCTACACCTGATAGTTTTAAAATCTCAATTTGTTGGAAAAACATTATCTGAAATCAAGCTCTTCACAGCCATCTATTTCTCCTAACTTTTCTTCCTCCAAATTTTCACCTCGAGTGTACTTACTTCAAATCCTAACTCATTACATTTCATGTCTCCTGCAATAATTAAGTTACAGAAGTATGTTTAAACATCAACATAATTGTTTTAGCTCATTTACAAATATTAACTACCGTGTTTAAATCCTAATGCATTTTTCTGTGCCTAAAGATTAATTAAATCATTAATAAATCAGGCAAATTGTGTTTACGGATTTTAATAAAGACACAGTTTGGTGCCATTGGGATCTTATTTTTGTAACCAAACCATAGATCTTTGACCAAAATGGGCAGCTGCCCAATTATAGCATTAAGCAAAGTTAATTAAATTTCCCATAATTTTCTCATTTGGAAATAACGATCTTCTGCCTGTATTAAAAACATGGGAAAAAAATAGATAGATAGATAATCAGTGAACATATGCATAGTAAGCAGATGCTGTTATTTGCCACCCTTACTTCCTTTCAGGACTGAAGAACTACTTTCCTTGCTCTCCGTATCTTTCCCTGGGCGTGGCTCAACAGAGGGATGTAGGGTAGCCCACTTGTAATGACTGCTATACTCAGGAGTTCAAAGATTTCAGCCCCTCTCATCAGAAAGCTGGAGAGCTTTCTGTGGGATCATCTGAGGCATCTGTTCCAACTGTTATTTCAATACTCCCTCTCTGTCCAATCCTTGTTCCCTCACTCCCTTACTGGTGTTTCAAGAGCAGTTCCCAGTGAAAATTCAACATACAAATTTCGATCTCAGTGTGCTCTGGGTGTGTACAGTAAGATAAAATGTATCTGGAAATATTTCAAGTTCAATTTCTTAAAGCTCATTAAAATGTTTTGGGTAACTCCTTTATTTAAACATCGGCAGGGCGCGGTGGCTCAAGGCTGTAATCCCAGCACTTTGGGAGGCCGAGACGGGCGGATCAAGAGGTCAGGAGATCGAGACCATCCTGGCTAACACTGTGAAACCCCGTCTCTACTAAAAAATAGAAAAAAACTAGCAGGGCGAGGTGGCGGCGCCTGTAGTCCCAGCTACTGGGAGGCTGAGGCAGGAGAATGGCGTGAACCTGGGAGGCGGAACTTGCAGTGAGCTGAGATCCGGCCACTGCACTCCAGCCCGGGCGACAGAGCGAGACTC
>NW_016808811.1:2166513-2172178 GCF_001698545.2 Rhinopithecus bieti
AAATAAAAATAAACATGTATTTATTTACTTTTATTTCGTCCCCAGTATGTACTAGACACAACACTAGGTCCTTGGCTAGATTCTTAATCTTCAAAAATCTCATATGTAGTATTATATTCAAATAAAATTAGTAATTTTAAGAGAAAAAAATGTGGCTCTAGACTTTTAAAAATCAAGGGTGCTATAAATTTACTTTTGGTCAAATTTAATGAGATGGAATAGGTAAGACAGACAAAAGATTAAAGTGTTGAATTTAAGAAATACATGATTTCCATTCACTCCATCACTGATGATAATCAGTGAGATGTTAGTCTGACTAGGCAAACAATTACAGGAACATCAAGGTAGGTATGAAGAGAGACCAAATCTATCAGAACAACAGTTGTGTTTTTACAGAAATAGCTGACACTGCATCTTAAAAATACATCTATGCATTGCTTAACAAGGGGGATACATTCTGAGAGATGTGCTGTCAGGCCATTTTATTGTGCAAATGTCAGAGTATACTTACACAAACCTAGACAGTACAGCTTACTACATACTTAGATGATAGGCATGGTATAGCCTATTGCTCCTAGGCTAACTGGAGAGCATTTATGTTACTGTGTAGAATACTGTAGGCAATTGTAACACAATGGCAAGTATTTATCTAAATCTATCAAAACATACAAAAGTACAGTACAAATATAGTATTATAATTGACATGGTTTGGTTGTGCTCCCATTCAAATCTTTTTTTTTTTTTTTTTTTTTTTTTTAAACAGAGGCTTGCTCTGTCACCCAGGCTGGAGTGCAGTGGCACGATCTCATCTCACTGCAAGCTCCGCCTCCTGGGTTCACGCCATTCTCCTGCCTCAGCCTCCCCCGTAGCTAGGACTACAGGCGCCCACCACCACGCCCGGCTAATTTTTTATATTTTTTAGTAGAGACAGGGTTTCACCATGTTAGCCAGGATGGTCTTGATCTCCTGCTCTCGTGATCTGTCGGCCTCTGCCTCCCAAAGTGCTGGGATTACAGGCTTGAGTCTATTTGCATTTTATCTCCCAGAATTCCCACATGTTGAGGAGGGGACCCAGGAGGAGGTAATTGAATCATGGGGGCCGATCTTTCCCTTGTTATTCTCATGATAGTGAAAAAGTCACGCAAGATCTGATGGGTTTATCAGGGGTTTCTGCTTTTGCTTCTTCCTCATTTTCTCTTTTGCCTCTCACTATGATTCAGAGGCATTGCCAGGCATGTAGAACTGTAAGTCCAATTAAATTTTTGTTTCCCAGTTTTGTGTATGAATTTATCAGCAGCATGAAAACAAACTAATTCAGTATATTGGTACCAGTAGAGAGGGGCCTTACTGAAAAGATACCCCAAAATGTGGAAGCAATTTTGGAAATGGGTAACAGGCACAATTTGGAGTAGTTTGGAGGGCTCAGAAGACAGGAAAATGTGGGAGAGTTTGGAACTTCCTAGAGACTTGTTGAGTGGCTTTGTCCAAAATGCTGACAGCGATACAAACAATAAAATTAAGGCTGAGGTGGTCTCAGAGATGAAAAACTTGTTGGGAACTGAAGAAAAGGTGAATCTTGGTAACATTTTAGCAAGTGACTGGTGGCATTTTGTCCCTGCCCTAGAGATTCATGGAACTTTGAAATTGAGAGAGATGATTTAGGGTATCTGGCGGAAGAAATTTCTAAGCAACAAAGCATTAAAAAGGTGACTTGGGACTGATGTGGTGGCTCACATCTGTAATCCCAGCACTTTGGGAGGCTGAAGTGGGTGGATTACCTCAGGTCTGGAGTTTGAGACCAGCCTGACCAACATGGTGAAACCTCATCTCTACTAAATACAACAAATCAGCTGGGCATGGTGGCTCATTCCTGTAATCCCAGCTACTTATGAGGCTGAGGCAGGGGAATTGCCTGAACCCAGGAGGCAGAAGCTTCAGTGAGCCGAGATTGCGCCACTGCACTCCAACCTGGGCAACCAGATAAAACTCCATCTCAAAAAAAAGCCAACAACAAAAAGGTGACTTGGGTGCTGTTAAAGGCATTGATTTATAAGGGAAACAGAGCATACAAGTTTGGAAAATTTGCAGCCTGACTATGCAATAGAAAATAAAAACTCATTTTCTGGGGAGAAATTCAAGCTGGCTGCAGAAATTTGCATAAGTGACAAGCAGCCTAATGTTAATCCTCAAGACTATGGGGAAAATGTCCCCAGGCCATGTCAGAGACCTTCACAGTAGTTCCTCACACCACAGGCCCAGAGGCCCAGGAGGAAAAAGCGGTTTCATGGGCCAGGCCCTGGGTCTCCATGCTGTGTGCAGCCTAGGGACTTGGTGCTCTGTGCCCCAGCCGCTCCAGGTGTGGCTGAACAGGTCCAATGTACAGCTCAGGCTGTGGCTTCAGAGGGTGGAAGCCCCAGACCTTGGCAGCATCCACGTGGTATTGAGCATGCAGGTACACAGAAGTCAAGAATTGAGGTTCGGGAACCTCTGCCTAGGTTTCAGAAGATATACGGAAACTCCCAGATGCACAAGCAAAAGTTTGCTGGAGGGGCAGGGTCCTCATAATCTCTTCTAGGACAGTACAGAGGGAAATGTGGGTTGGAGCCCTAACACAAAGTCCCTACTGGGGCACTGCCTAGTAGTGTTGTCAGAAGAGGGCCACCATCTTCCAGACCCCAGAAAAGTAGATCCACTGACAGCTTGCACCATGCACCTGGAAAAGCTGCAGACACTCAACTGCAGCCTGTGAAAGCAGCTGGGAGGGAGGCTGTACCCTGCAAAGCCACAGGACCAAGATCATGGGAACCCATTTCTTACATCAGTGAGATGTAAGATATGGAGTGTGAGATGGATGTGAGACCTGGAGTCAAAGGAGATCATTTTGGAGCTTTAAAATTTGACTGCCCTGCTGGATTTCGGACTTGCATGGACCCTGTAAACCCCTTTGTTTTAGCCAATTTCTCCCATCGGAAATGGCTGTATTTACCCAATTGCCCATACTGCCATTGTATCTAGGAAGTAACTAGCTTGCTTTTGATTTTACAGGCTCATAGGCAGAAGAGTTCAGATGAGACTTGACTCAAATGAGACTTTGGACTGTGGACTTTTGGGTTAATGCTGAAATGAGTTAAGAGTTTGGGGGACTGTTGGGAAGG
Organism: Rhinopithecus bieti; assembly: GCF_001698545.2. Taxonomy (NCBI): domain Eukaryota; kingdom Metazoa; phylum Chordata; class Mammalia; order Primates; family Cercopithecidae; genus Rhinopithecus; species Rhinopithecus bieti. The sequence continues at coordinate 2,169,669 of NW_016808811.1, forward strand.
CAACTCTGGTTTTGAAATGCAAGGACATGAGATTTGGAGGGGCCAGGACAGAATGATATGGTTTGGTTGTGTCCCCCATTCAAATCTCAGCTTGAATTTTATCTCCCAGAATTCCCACATGTTGTGGAAGGGACCCGGGGGAGGTAATTGAATCACGTGGGACAGTCCCATGCTATTCTCATGGTAGTGAGCAAGTCTCATGAGATCCGATGGGTTTATTAGAGGGTTCTGTTTTGCTTCCTCCTCATTTTCTCTTGCTGCCGCCATGTATGAAGCACCTTTCACCTTCTGCCAAGATTGAGGCCTCACAAGGTATGTGGAACTCTAAGTCCAATTAAACCTTTGTTTCTCAGTTTCAGGTATGTCTTTATCAGCAGCGTAAAAATAAACTAACACAATAATCTTAAGGGACCACTGTTACATATGTGCTCTACCATTGACTGAAACATTATGAGATGCATGACTATAAACCAAAAAGAAAAACAACCTACAAGAGCCCTCTTAACACTCAACATGAAGGCTAGGCTAAAGAGAGGAAATGCTAAAAGGCTGGCTCAGAGACACAGGAGGATTAAAACCAGAACTATGAATATCAAATGAAGTCCTTTGAATAAATATATATATATAATATGTGGATATTATATATAATAAGTAGAGACAAATAGGAAATGTAAAGGCAAGACTGATATAATAGTTAATTTTAGAGTAAAAGAAATAGTATATATTTTTGAACACCTTTTCTGTTGTTGCCATTATGTGAATCTACTCAAAAAATGTGAAAAGTTTAAAATGAACTATAAAGAATATATGAGAAATGCCCATTTCCTACTTAAAAAAAATACTGATCTTTAAAATTATTTTTCAGTAATCCTTATATGTAACTTTTTTATTTTTTAGTAATTGGCACAGTCTTCAAACACCTGAAATTCTCCTTCCAAGATGAGCTGGATGTGAGTTCTCCAAATTAACCTTTATGTATACATGTACATGGTTGCCATGTGATGTGTCTGCTTATGTTTATTCAATTTATACAAATATTATGCTATACACAACACTAATTTTTTGCCTTTGATATTATGACATTGTGATTCATCCATGTTGATCTGCGTACATCTACTTTATTCATTTATATGCTATACGGTATTCTATATGGCTACATATTATTTATGAGACTTAGCATACTTTACTCATAGGTGATGGTTTAAGTTGTTTCTAAAATTTTGCTATTATAAACTGTCTCAGAGTTTAGACAGGGTAGGGTAGAAAACAATTACATTTTAATGATTATTATCATCAAATAATGGGACACTTTGTCAAAGACATACTAGAATATAGGAACCCATCAAAGTGATAGTGCATATTCTGCAATACAGAGTCATTTCCTTTCTTTTTTTTTCCCTTTTTTTTTTTTTTTTTTTTTTTTTTTTCCTTTTTTTTTTTTTTTTTTTTTTTTTTTTTTTTGAGAAGAAGTTAGCTGTGTCTCCAGGCTGGAGTGCAGTGGCACGATCTTGGCTCACTTCAACCTCTGCCTCCTGTGTTCAAGTGATTCTCCTGCCTCAGTCTCCCAAGTAGCTGGGATTACAGGCACGTGCCGCCATGCACAACTAATTTTGTATTTTTTAGTAGAGACAGGGTTTCACCTTTTGCCAGGATGGTCTTGATCTCCTGATCTCGGATCCACCCACCTCTGCCTCCCAAAGTGCTGAGATTACAGGTATGAGCCACCACGCCCAGCAAAATCATTTACTTTTAACCTAACAGGTTACTATGCCAGAAAATACAGCTACATGAAGAGAGTTGCCTGTTCAAGTTTTGGCCTTTAGTAGAAGAACACAGGCAACTAACAGTGACTTAGTCTGGAGGGCACCAGGGAACTAATATTCTAATCCTACATTTCTTTTGCCCTTCAATCTTCTATTCCTGTCACTGATAGCATCAACCCAAATAAAACCTGGAGGAAAAGGTAAAGAAAGGTCATTGGTACAGCACAAAGACCCAGCCTCCCAGAACGCTGATAGGCCACAACAGAAAAGGTTGGAAAGTAGACCTGAAGGAGCAAATTGCAAATAAACAAACAACAACAATAAAAGGAACTCCTTTGATTAAAACTTTCTTATAGGCTCATGCCAAACTATGTCTAAATATCTTGGCATATATTAGGGAAGATGCTTTTCAATTTCATTGGGTAATTATTTGGCTAGGCCGCCCAGTCTGCCCCATATAACTATAGTACCAAAATGTAAAATAGTTAAAGATAAAATGGAATTACAATTCTTTTTTGTTCTTAGATGATTTATGAAGTGTCCATTGGTATATGCATATGTGTATCTGTTTTCCTAGGTCAGGAATGTACAGAACATTTTAAAAAATGCTTTCCTATATAGTTTTCTACTTCAGTTCTTTTTTAAGAATGAAGCATATTCAAGAGACTAAAAATAATTTTAATTAAATTTTATCCATGTAAAAAGTCTTCTAATTCTTTTTTCAAATTCATTTTCCATCGAAAATAA
>NW_016808811.1:2174827-2197666 GCF_001698545.2 Rhinopithecus bieti
AAATAAAAGGTTTTTTTTTTTTTTTTTTTTCCCCTTTTTTTTTTTTTTTTTTTTTTTTTTTTTTTTGAGAAGAAGTTAGCTGTGTCTCCAGGCTGGAGTGCAGTGGCACGATCTTGGCTCACTTCAACCTCTGCCTCCTGTGTTCAAGTGATTCTCCTGCCTCAGTCTCCCAAGTAGCTGGGATTACAGGCACGTGCCGCCATGCACAACTAATTTTTGTATTTTTTAGTAGAGACAGGGTTTCACCTTGTTTGCCAGGATGGTCTTGATCTCCTGATCTCGGATCCACCCACCTCTGCCTCCCAAAGTGCTGAGATTACAGGTATGAGCCACCACGCCCAGCAAAATCATTTACTTTTTAACCTAACAGGTTACTATGCCAGAAAATACAGCTACATGAAGAGAGTTGCCTGTTCAAGTTTTGGCCTTTAGTAGAAGAACACAGGCAACTAACAGTGACTTAGTCTGGAGGGCACCAGGGAACTAATATTCTAATCCTACATTTCTTTTGCCCTTCAATCTTCTATTCCTGTCACTGATAGCATCAACCCAAATAAAACCTGGAGGAAAAGGTAAAGAAAGGTCATTGGTACAGCACAAAGACCCAGCCTCCCAGAACGCTGATAGGCCACAACAGAAAAGGTTGGAAAGTAGACCTGAAGGAGCAAATTGCAAATAAACAAACAACAACAATAAAAGGAACTCCTTTGATTAAAAACTTTCTTATAGGCTCATGCCAAACTATGTCTAAATATCTTGGCATATATTAGGGAAGATGCTTTTTCAATTTCATTGGGTAATTATTTGGCTAGGCCGCCCAGTCTGCCCCATATAACTATAGTACCAAAAATGTAAAAATAGTTAAAGATAAAAATGGAATTACAATTCTTTTTTGTTCTTAGATGATTTATGAAGTGTCCATTGGTATATGCATATGTGTATCTGTTTTCCTAGGTCAGGAATGTACAGAACATTTTAAAAAATGCTTTCCTATATAGTTTTCTACTTCAGTTCTTTTTTAAGAATGAAGCATATTCAAGAGACTAAAAATAATTTTAATTAAATTTTATCCATGTAAAAAGTCTTCTAATTCTTTTTTCAAATTCATTTTCCATCGAAAATAAAGCAGACAAAAGCTTTTTCTTGCTTCAGAGTACTAGTTTAGTTTACCACTTGGGAAAATTTGTCTTGGGTTTTATACTTTTATAAATAAAGTGACTGTAATAAAATGAAAGCTGTGAACCCCCAAGTGCCAGCATGAAAATAGTAACAAAACTGACATAAACATACAAATATATAAACATTATTTACCAACCATGAGCTTGGCATTTTCCCTAGGGATGCTGTCATTTAAAGGACATTTTTCCCTCTCCCCTTTGTTTTCACAGCTATACACATAGCTGATAAATATATTTGTAAAAATAAAAATGCCACCACATCCCTGGGATTCAAATTCCCTGCAGAGGTTACTACTCAGAACACAAAAACGTTCCTAGACTCAGGAATTGGCAAGCAGAAAGGTAGGGAGTACAGTAATAATATGTAGTAGGCTAAATTTTTTTTTTATTACTTCTGCTAGGATTTCCAATTTTATCATCTACCATTTGCTAAGCTCCTGCTCTATGCTGTCCCGCCTGTTTAAAAATATATGATCTCTAATTTTAAAGGAACTGTGAAATTTTGTTAACATTATCCTCATTTTAAAGAAACTGGGCCTCAAAGAATTTAAGTGACTTGCATAAGCAAAAATAGCTAAATTGAGATTTCCATGAGGGTGTGCTGCTCTCCCAAGTTTGCAATTGCTGACTTTCATCCTTTTGATTCAGAACACTCTGTAATTTTCACATTATATATCGACATATGTAACCTACATATTAAAGATTTTCTTGTTTGAAAATACTGAAAATTAAAAGGAGAAAAGCAATTACAGCAAGTGAAAAGTAAAAGACTTCTCTTTCTAGTCAAACCCACACCATTTCCACTTCTGTCCAGGAATCATCATTAATGGTGTGAGAACCATTCCTTCTTTATTCCCCACAAATGTATACAGATATTAGTATTTATTTGTTCTTCTATTCATCTATTTCCTATTTTCATTGTGAGGAGCAAACCTTACATTAATTACACCGGTAACAGTTCCTTATCTGTCTCTTGCTAGACAATAGGGTGGAACAAACAAGTGTTATGGGTGGAGGGTCATTGATGATAGGGGTCACCTTTAGCCAGGAGAGCTATCATCTTGCCTACTTCTGTTCCAGTGCATCTCTGTTCTTGCCCAATACTGACTGTGGAAAGTATAAAGTGGAGTGACAGAGAAGAGACTGAGCAGAGTTCCTAATCCTTAAGAATACATTCACAAATGTAAGGTGTTTGACAGAGGGACAGTGCTTTCAGATGCTTATCTGAGGAGTAGTGTATAGATTACACTAAGAGACTAACAGGAACATTAGAGTATTTTAATTCAACTGCATTTCCATTTAAATCGACAGAATCAAGTATTAAATATCAGGGCCAAGATTAAAATGCAAGTAAACATTTTAGTGTATTTTATTCATAGAATTAACCTTAAAACACCGATCATGTGCACTGCAGTCAGTCTTCCTTCTCCACATTTCCCTTAAGTTTTGCCAGCAATAATCAAACACCTTCAGAATTTCTCAATTCAATAATGCCTATCCACTTTTATCTAACTTGACTTTTTAGTGGTATCTGCACTGGTGAACACTGTATCTTCTTAAATCTGCCTCATCCCTTGACTTTCATCACTGTCACCTCTTCTTCCTTGGCTATTTTATCCCACTTAAAGTTGTACACATTTATCTTCAAATACCCATTAAGTGTAGACGTTAATCGGGTTTTGAGCTTAGCCCTTACAACTTTTTCTTGGATCACTGCAAACTACTTTCTAACAGTATTTTCCTGCTTTTAATCTTCCAAGTCCACTTCCAATATATCCTGCATATTACTGCCTGTGTAACTTTTCTAAATACAAACCCAAGGATCTCTTCCTTAACACTCTTTATTGCTTTGGAATGAGACAAAGTCTATGCTAACCTCTCAAGCAGTATTTAAAAACTTTTGCTTTGTCTGGACCTCACCTTCCTCTTCGACCAGATCTGCAGCCCCCTGGCATATGTGCCTTGTACTCCTCTCCCCGGAAATCCTTGTCTCCCATGTGGGTCATGCTCCTTCCAGGCCTATGTGCATTTTAGATGCTTCTTGCCTAGCTCACTTTGCCCATGTTTTCTCACAGTATTTCAAAAGCTCTACATATCTTAAGTGAAACCTTACACAACAACAACAACAACAGCAACAACAACAACAACAACAAAACCCTCATATTGCTGTACTTTTCCTGCTCAAGAGAAAGCAATGGACTTTTCCTTTGTGGCTTTATAGCACTGAGGGTATATCTCTATTCAATAGTTTACTTTTCTGGATGTTTTACTGTCATTGTTGTTTTGTCTTATGCACTAGACTTAATAACTTCTTGTGAGGAAAGAGGCTGTCTTCACCTTTCAGTATGAAGTGCCTGGTAGATGATGTAGAAGGTGCTTGATAAATATGTATCAAAAACTGCTTGATAAATAAATATCCAATGATACGGGGCAAATTTTTCTAATATTCAGTAGAGCCTTGCTCTTTATTACACGTGTTCCCAGTGAGAAATGTCTACTTTTTAGACCTGAAAATTAGCAGAAATATTTCTACTGTACAATATTTCTAAGTGTGCCATTACTATACAATACAGACATAGCAGGAGCAAGGCCTGTGTCAGTTTAAAAATAGATCACTTTGTGTTCATCAAATATGACAAATTGACAATTCTAGGAATAGAAGTCTATTTTTGTCAGGTTTATTATATAATAAAAAATGGCCACTGAGAAACTGAAAGTTCTTTCTTCTTTTTAAGAATTCTGTAGCCATTTACTTGGAGGAGAGTTATTTCTGGAGGTTTCAAATGGGAGCTGGTTCCCCATTTCACCATGACCTGACACATACTTCTTTTATAGCCCTTCATGCCTAAGAACTGTCAACTCTCTTAGGGAGAGGGCATATCTTTTTAGAATGCAAACAGTTACATTTCCATTCACATAATGAATAAATCAATTATTCTGCAGTATTTTGTCTCAGAACTAAAAGATGACGATTTTTGTAACCCCCAAGAAGACACCTTAAGTAATTAAGGACATTTGTGATGGTTTCAACAAAACTCTTCTGAATATATGGAAATTGAATAATTTAAATACTCCAATAACTTTTCAAATCTAAAAATCTAATGCTGAGAAATGCAAAACAACATCTGAGACTTTTCTCTATATATAATGGGAACATTAAAAATTACTTAACCTATACCCTTTAGATCTACAGTCTGTGGATTCAGTGGTTAATAACACTGTTAAATATATATAGGAAACTAATTTTTAAATATTCTCTACTTTCAATTTTGTGAAGTTGAAAGCCATATAATTTCAAGCCACAAGCCTGTGGTATTAGAGTAAAAATCAATTTGGGGTATAAGTAAAGAAAGAAAGGGATTTCAAGAGTAGAGGACTCCCTAGTAAGACACAACCCATAGATTTCTGTCTGTGTAATCCTGGGCCTTTGGAGTCATTCAAAATCATTCTCACCTTGGCTGAGTTTTCCAACCCCTGTACTTCAGCTGTGAAATGGGAAAAATGACATGTTTACCCTAGGAGTAATCACAGAACTCTAGTTGCAGTTCATTGAGAAAAGCTATAAAGATACTTGTATTATTACAAATTTAATAATTACTATGAACATTTACAGTATATAATTTTATCTCAATATTTAGCTACATTAGATTACATGTACATATTTATATATTACATTTTAGCACTAAATTATAAGAAGATTTTAAGATGCTTTGTATAATCAGACGAATCTTAGTTTATATTTCAGATACAGTAATCCCCACTTATTCATAGAGTATACCTTCTAAGTCCCCCAGGGGACGCCTGAAACCATGGATGTTCCAAACCTTCTATATTATTTGTTCTTCCTATACACATGTTCTTCCTATGATAAAATTTAATTTATAAGTTAGGTACAGTAAGAACAACATAACTGACAACAAAACTAGAACAATTATAACAAGATACTGTAATAAAAGTTACATGAATGTGGTCTATCTCTCAAAGTATCTTCTTGTACTGTATGCACCTGTTTTCAGACCACAAGTAACCACAGTTAACTACAACCACAGAAAGCAAAACTGCTGATAAGGGGAGACTACTAGATTCCAGTTACTTGCTGTGTTACCCTATGCAAATCATTTAACTTCTCTGAACTTCAGTGTATGTGTGTGTGTGTGTTTTTCCCAATGAGTGTGACAATACCAATTAGTCAGCTTTATTCTAACAAAGTAAAATATAAGTATTTGAAATGACTGACATGAGACTACTAAAAACTTAGTACTGCTTAGCAATGTAACATTATTAATTACAAAAAAGTAAATACAATTGAATTAAAAGGAAATAAATATAAACAGGACATAAACTTTAGTATATAATAAAAAACAGTTTGATTTAACTATAATTTTCAACATAATTATTTTCAATAACTTTTATAATTAAAATATTTATATTATTATTGACTTCGTTCTTTACTAATTCAAGCAGTCTGTTAAGCAACCTGAAAATGCACTCTGTATTTTATCAATGCTATTACTATACAGGCTGACATTATACTGCACATAAATGGCTCATTATATGGGTCTGAAACATATCAAAGTTATTTAAGGTAAGAAGAATATTTTTATCCATTATCTTTTCTAATTAAAAATAAAATGTTTCAATAATTCCATGTTTCTAGAAATTTAGTACACTATTAAATCTCAAAATCTTATCATCCACATACATAAAAAAGCAAACTAACACAGTATTTCAATAAACTGAGAAGCACTCAGTGTGCTTCTTTTCTTGTTGATTTGTCATGATTAATTTCATGGAAATAAAACCCAGCAATTCTGCAGGATAAATTACCAAAACCTTTTGTGTTTTTAATCAGGACAAATAACCTAACTCTACCTTTTTATGATGTGAAAAATAAATGCTTTTAGATGTAATAGATGCATGGATGCTGAGGATGGGAGATGAGTTAGGGAAAGTAACAGTCCACAGTGCTTTTCAATGTACATGAACAGGAAGTAATAAAGCTAATTTATCTCCAAAATAGCAAATTGCTTTTTAGCAAATGGTCCACAAGGGTGCAATAAAAGCAACAACATTAAAGAATCTTTGACATGGTAAATAATTAAGAGATTGGTCAAGGACTTGATATAAAGTTTCTGCTGCCTAATCCACAAATTACTAAGGCCCAAGAGTATACCCCGGATAGAGAATGTGTACTTTGTGTTACATGGCTGAAATAAATTGCCAACTCCAGCACACAGAATAGTTAAATATTAAAAGCAGACATGAATTGTGACTAAGAAATAGGAAGATTTTGTCTTGAGAAATTTGTGTTCTATATCCCATGTGGCCATGTGTCTGAATTGTGTGAAACAGGGGATGAGGCATGGTGGTTGTTATGGGGGTGTGGGGTGCTGAAAGACAGCTAATGTAATCATTCGAGTCACCTATGAATCCATGGTCAGAAAATTAATGCAAACCATGTTCACATGATTAGAAGAATTCAACATATGACAGATTAGACTGTCAGAAGACAGAAGATTAGACAGATTAGAAGGAAAGTCTCCTCATAAACCCTGCCACCCTGATGTCCTGAAGACTGTTCCCCAGAGGCAATTACTGTTAATTTTTTAAATGATATTTCCAACAATATTGTAGATATGTACGCATACATCCATAAGCAAAGTATATTTTGAAACTTGTCTTAAAACCAAAGATTTTTGAAATTATTTGTAATCAGCACAAACCCATCTTTCTTATTTTAACGAACTGATTATAATTTAATTACATACCTACTGATAGGTATTTAAATCACTTGATTTTTTTCAGTCTAGGATGGGAATTATCAATTGTCATTATGTTTTTATATCTCCCACAGTGTAGATCCATGCATATCATCAATTCACCTCCATTAAATTAAAACTAATTTGGAAATGTCTATGAGAACTTTTTTTATTGAATAATCTGAGCATACAAATATTTTATATCAAGTATTACCATATTAAAATATAATACAAATCAGTCCCCACTCTAACATTTATTTGACTGAAATTATACAAAATGCCAAGAAATCAATTGAGTATCTCATTTTATATTTTATAGAACCTAGCAATAGGCTCTGTATAATTGTGTCATCAAAATATTTACATGTCAGGTTGTAAGAATTAAGCTTTTTTAAAATTGCATGTGTATCAATTGTTAATTTTTTGATGATTAGAGAAAAATCCAGTAATTTTGATTTTTAATATACTTTCCCCATAAATCCTGTACCCCTGATCACTCCTTTCTCATCTTATCCCCTTAATATGCTGATACTTATTTAACTGTATAGACTAGGAACAAGGATATTAATAGATGACTGTGTGGTAATAAGATTGTTTGGGTAATTTTTTAATAGATCCTGAGAAAATGCCTGTTCCAAAAGAGTAAAGTCCTCAAACAAAGGTTTTTAGAATTTAGGGGAAACTACCTTTTAAACTTTGGGACTCCAGTCCAAATATAGACAAGAATAAAATCTCACCATCTAGTGAAATATCATTATTTTAAATTATTTCTTATCACGAGTTTCTCACGCAAAGGAACAATCCAAAATGCCTTAATAAATTCAATACATAATTTTGTGGCTACAAAATAAATGATCATGATTTTTTGCCTCTTACTATCCTAACAGTAATAAACTTTGCATTCTTTTCATTATTAGGCCTGTAATTTCTGGCATTGTCCCAACATATTTATTATTTGTTCTGTGAGTAGTAAAGCAAGTTTCAGGAGCAATTAATAGTTTTAAAAGTTGACTTTTTGTTTTAGTATTTAATTTGTACTTGTGAATATGTGCTGAGTCTACCAGATTTTTTCCAATAATGCTCTCACAAGCAAGTGCCACTATCTCAATTATCTTAACAGTAAATTGTCTACAAATTCACTGGTTATAGCTTTTACTTGTTTGAGGTTTGTAAACAACTTTGCTTCTAAAATATATAGGAAGGCCATTATTTAGATGCAATTCCATTTCCCTGACAAAGCAGGAAAAACATGAAACAGAATTGATGCCAATGTATTTCCCTATGCCCTTCGTTAGCTCTCTGAATATATTCTTACCTATAAGAATTATTTATGAGCTGTTATATTCGATATTGATAAATATTCTTTTTCTCTTTGTGTGTGTGTGTGTGTGAGTATTTACCTTTCTATCTCTTGGCCCATCGAAATGTGTGTAGATAGGCATAATTCAGATTCTTATGTACATCTTTTAGCTGAATTACAGTATCTGTATATGATACACGGTACCTGGTGGCCAACTGGGAGACCAATTTTACAAAGCACTGGAGGTTGATTAAATCATGCAACATTATCTCAGGAATAACAGATGCTTTACTTTAAGACTGGCATAATTTCCCAAGTACTAGAAATAAGTGAGGTTATGTTTTCATTCAAGATGTGGTGTTTCAATCTAGAGTTGTCTCTCCTAAGCAGTGTTGTCTCCTAAAAATACTTAAAGAAACAAAATACAATGCAGAGGCAATGAGATTTCTAGATGGTCCAATGTTTACCCTAAAAATACCACTACTAAGTTTCCTAGTTACATGGTGAGTGATAATGATGATAAATTATAGAATAAATTAGACTTTAATTTGCCTGCAATTTGAACCAAGTTGATGCTGAAATGAATACTCTAATTGCTCCTTTTAAGGCTGCAAGAGACCTTGTGTAACCAATGAACACATTAAGACTTTTGCCTGATTAAATCTAGGGGTTCATTCTACCAAACATGCTGTTTAAATCAAAGTAATCCAACACAAATAAGAATGAAATGCCTACAATTTGTAGCTGAATGTGCTTCCCTGATCCAGTAGCCAAGTTACCCATCTGATATACAATTTTATTTTAGTGAATAGTCACCAGACCTAGGAACAGAGGAATAATCTGCATGATATGGGGAGCCCTGAGATAAATAAAATGTTTAACCTGTCTGCACAAGACTTGTCAGTGCTCCATTTATATCCTTTCAGATCTTGTCCTTTCAATGTCTGGCTGGCCCAGATATTAAAGACCGACAAGTGCATGAGAGCCTTTTCTGGCCTCCAACTACATTTTTAGGGCAGTGCTTGGTAATTAATGCCACCTGAGCTTACTTTAATGCTTGAGAAGAGTGGGTATGTAAACACTCATTTCCCTTACTCCTATAATAAATTAATTCTGAAGTATGTATTTCTTCAAGAATTCCCCAGTAGGGTTATAGTCTACGTGATAACCTTGAGGTGTTCTTTTTAAATTATTTTCACTTGTAACAGGAACTGGGGTTTATTATCTCAATGCAGTGTAGTTTTTCTCACTCTCAAAAGCATATTTCTTCCATTTTGTAAACTTAATCATGTTTGGTATTACTCATTAGATAAACCTTCAACTACAGTAAGAATAGTTTTTGTAATAGAAGTTGTATCAGTCAAATTTTCATTAAGAAAAATAAAAGCTACAAGCCACTTTAGGTAGTTCAGTTTGGAAATATTCAATATAGAGAAACAGAGGCTTTAAAAACTGTTGCAAGGGCTAAGAAAGTAATGCAAGGGATACAGCTGCTAAGATCTAGTCATTCACATGGTCAGTGATAAATCTTGGCAATCTCATGCAGTGTAGGCACCAACAATTTTCACTGCCGGCAACAGAGAAGAGCGAGCCTGTCAAGAGACAGGCTTCTATCCGCCTATCTTTCTGCAACTAACCTCTCTACTTCTGCTTTCCAAGTCTTGCATGATTCTTGGCAGATTCTCATCTGAAACTACATGGAGAAAAGCAAACTATGGAAAACTGAACAATGAGGCTGAGTTGACTAAGGATAATATAGCTGAGAAATGGTACGTTATTATTTACCATTTTCTTCACCCTCTTGAGCATTGTGGAATTATACAGGAATACTTTCTAAATGAACATACATTTTCCGTCTGCATAGAATGTATCATGATCAAGTCAGTATTTGGGGCATCTGTCACTTTGAGTATTTATCATTTCACTGTGTTATGAATATTTCAAGTTTTCTCTTCTAACTACTTTGAAATACACAGTATGTTCTCACAGCGTAGTACTTTCTAGGTCTGTCTTAAGATGTCAGTGATTCATGTTTTAGAGTACATAGAGCTTTATCCTAATATATAGTATTTTATATTAAAAAATAAAATGACATACTAAAAATTTTTGTAATTACATGCAGAAAGCCAGCACTGCAATCTCTAGCAGTGATTCCTTCAGTCTGGCAGGGCAATAGAAGACTTCTTGAAGAAGGCAACATTTGCACTGGTCTTGAGGTATAGGCAGGATTTGGAGAAGCAGAGATGTAAAGAGGAGGCATTTCAGTTGCATCGAACTAAATCAACAAGGCAAAAAAATCTATAAATACTCTGAATACTTCTGCTAACACAGTCTTTAAAGTGTCATTCTATTATCCTGTGATGTTAAAAAAACATAGTTTCTCATGTTCCAACAAATTTCTTAAAACCTCTTCACCAAGTCTGAGGTACTGAACAATTTGGATCCAAGCAACCTCTCCACTGTCAATTCTCATTAGTCCCCTACAGAAAAATCTATGTTTCCATAAGGCTGAATTAATCCCCATCCATAGAGCCGGCATCAGTGTCACCCTCTGTGCATGTCTTCGCTTGCATGACTCCTTCTTCCTGCAACTTCTACAGTGCTTCTCTCCATTCTCCCCTTCACCACTTAACACATCCCTGTGCGTCTTTCACAGCCTCCCTCATGATTTCATGAAGTTGACCTCTTTCTGCTCCCACTTTATGTATTTCCCTGCTTTGACCTCCTATGTTTTTGAGAATACATATTAATCCTAAATTTCATTAGATTTATGTGTGTGTGGAGATATATATATGTGTGTGTGTGTGTGTGTGTGTGTGTGTGTGTGTGTGTGTGTATCTTGCCCTTACCATGAGCTCATACGAGACTTAATGTAAATACCATATTTTACCCAACTTTTTACTTCTTACCTCATCATGAAATATCTGAAAAGTACCTTTCATGAAACAATCTCTCAATCAGTATCTTTTTAATTGAATATGATAAAGGAGTCAATAGTTTCATTACCTCACCTGAAGAAAACTAATAGGATATATACACAGAAAAGGTCTTTATAAGATTTAATGATGCACTTCCATAGTCATTTATTATTAATAGCTGTTAAATTTCTGGGGGAAATGAAAGTGACTTCTAATGATTAGATAAAATATGTACATATTTTAATGTATTTTGACCATTAAGAAATCCTTTGGTACAGTCTCTATGATAATGCACATTGATATTTCCCTTTCTCTATATTGAATCTCACAGAATATAAATTTAAAAATAATTCAAATATACTAGGAAAGAGCCAGTATTAGTAGAACCTACACTGAGGGGGAGATAATTATGTTACTGGTGACGTTTCTCTTCTATTTAGACTCATGACCCTCCAAATAATGTTTTCTTTTCCCCCTGAAATGCAGTTGCTTTGAGGCTTAGTGACTTAGAGGGAACAAAAGTTGTTTGCTCATTCTTAGCACCCACCTGCATTCTTCCACTAAGCTAATTCTCATCGTTCAGTAGAAAAGCCAAACAAGAAATGGATTTGGGACAAACAACGGATCACTGTGAAATTCAATAGCAGATGAGTATAAAAGAAAAAGGCACTTAATCTATTTCCTGTTCCACAGGATGACTTTAACCAATAGATAATCTTTCATTAATTCTGGAACAATTATTTAGTCTCCTGCCATGTGTCCAACACTGGACTAGATACTAGGCAGAATGAAAGGGCAATCACTACACGGTAAACAAAACAGCATCTCAGGTAACTGATATTGCTCTCCTATGTCAAGTGAAACTAACATCATGGTGTCAGCACCAGCAGGCATGGGTTTGAACTGTTTTTCTATATTCTCCCTTTAGGGGTGATGCGTTTCTCAACTATCTCCATATTCTCTCCCTGTGACTGATGGCCTGTATTTGCAGAAGCAATGAGCTATATTTGGAGAAAGATGAAGTTCGTGTACAGGCAACAGTGTATCACCATCAGGCATGTATCAGCCACATTTGCCAAGAGCTTAATAATAACCCTGCTGCCTGTGGCAGAGTGCTTCTCAGAATGGATTTCACCATGTTATGCTTTCTCATATACACAAGAACGTTACAGCTATCTATTGAAAATGAGAAAAGAAAGCTAAAATGAAATTTAATCAAATAAACTGACTAAAGCAAAAACTTGTTCTGGCAATATATGGTCAAAAATTGTTCTTTTTCTCAAATCTTATGTTCTCACTCTCAAAACCCACCATCTCATATGATAAGGAGGATTAACACTTACCTAGAAACTCAAAGATTATTTGAAGTGAGCTCAAAAAACAAATGCAACTTGTAAATTATCAGTGGACACGAAATGACTAGTCAATTAGGACAGCTTCTAAACTGCTCAAATGTTGAGAGTGAGACTACTTAAGACAGAAGTAAACAAAATAATCCTTTAATATAGGCAGTATTTTATTTGAAAATGTTTCACTTTTATAAGGATCAACAATTAAAACAAGTATTATATAGATAAGGTACTGATCTAGGCAATGCATATACAGAAGGGCACTGAGAAATAGGTTCTGCTTTCAATGACCACGCAGTATTGGTAAGTACACAGTACAAAATACATTCATTATACTATTGTAAGGAGAATAAGCCTATGAGGAGACATGTTGATAAAATGAGGGTTCAGAAGATTACCATACATTTTTCCTGTTTTCTTTAGTTCTTAGTTTACTGAGATACAATTTTATCTTTTGATCACCAAAGTTAACAACTGAAAACAGAATATCAACTTCTCACCCTTAATTTACAAGCTTCGGTAACATCTTCATTAAACAGTATTTTTAAATGATAACTACAGTTATTTAAATGACGTATGTTAGAAACGAAGCTTTTGATAGCTATCCAGGTTAATAAAATATGCACCCCAACATCAATTTATAAATCAAATAGTATGTATCAGTACAAATAAATACAAATATAGATATCTTAGTGCACAGCTTTTATTTTATCTTTCTCTGCTAAACCTTTTTCTCCACTACTGTTTGTTGGTAAAAATAGCGTAGATTTCTTTTATGGAAGTATGCCTCCCTTTTCTCAACTCATGACGTTCTTGGAATAGACCTGAGAACCTGGGTTTGTGGGTGAGAATATGGCTTTCTTCATTTTCTTTGTCACAGTAATTTATCTGTGGAGAGGTTATGTAACAAAATATGCTAATGTAATCATCAATTTTCTTAGATACATTGTTGAAATATTTGGGAAAAAGGATGGTACCTTCTAAGAATGTAAGCTTGGCAAGACTGTTTAGTATCAGTGCCATCCTACTGGGGATGAAGTGGCTGAGAGTCAAGTTCATGCAAAGAAAAGCAAAACTTACTGAAAGATAAAGAGAGTATCTTGACCATGTAATTTGAGCCCAGGGATCCAGTTGAACTTGAATTATTGCTACTCCTTGAACTTCCCAGTAACTTGGGTCAATAATTCCCCACATTATTTGTGGTATAAACTATTTTTAGTGAGGTTTAATCACCTACAGCTGAAAGGACCCAAACTAATATAATTTTAAGTGGCAAACAGTACTAAGAACACCTGTAACTCGGAAGAAATCACTAGGAAGGGGACATTGTCAGGAAAACCTTCATGAAATAGAAGTAACATTGAAATGGATCTTAAAAAATGAACAATTTACTGCTATCTATAACAAAGAAGGCAATGCTACTCTCAAGAGTAAATGAAGCCTGATGATTTTAACAGAATGTAGAGTCATTCTAATTGAGACACTAATATAAAGTTAAAGCGAGAGGACTGTATAAGGTCCCAGTAATGTTGAAGCGTTGTTTGGAGAGCCATTAAGAACTTTTGAAAAACAGCATGCAGGTTCACTCGGCATTTGTTTGTTTGTTTTCTAATAAAAAGGTGAAACAGAATACCACGGGGAAAAATCAATTAACAAGTTAGCAAAAGTCATGTGTATAACCTTTCCAGGGAACTGGCCTTTTCATTGAATAATCAATGCTATAACACCTGTTCCCAAATCTAAGCATACAATGAAATTTAGATTACCATATCTGTTAATTAGCATTCTACTAAAAGCTCAGAGAAGTTGGTTCAGCATCTATGCTTAAATCTTCCTTTCATTGAAAAAGTGATTATTATTCCACACCTTAACTCAATACACAACAGCAATATAAAGTACCTAAAAAACCACATCACTCACATCACTTGAAAATGCCGTCTCTAATCTTCCCTAGATAATTAGAATTTTCTACTATGTTGACTAATACGGAATAAATCTTTTCCTAGTGTTTTGGCCCAACCATGTTTTTCATGATCTCTTTAGACCAGAACAGTCGTTTCCATTAAGAATTCAGGAGAGAACCAAAAGCTTTCTTCTCTTTAGTCATACTGTAGGGTTTTAATTTCATTAAACCAAATTGATTGCAAGCTTGTTTATATTTAAGACAGCCATGTGTTGTAAATTTCATTTTAAACAGTTGGAATATTTGATACGAAATTAGTGGAATAATCACCTGCTATTGCAAATATATAATTATTATATTAACTTGCTAAATCCTACATGTGAATGAAAAAGTTCTGTAAATGAAAAAGGATTTTCCCTTAGCCAAGTAGTAGGCAACAGATAGAAGATGTGTTCAATGGCTGCCTTGGTAGGGGAGAAAAAATAAAACACTCTTAAAAAGATTCACTGTGTAAGGGTCTATACTGAATTCGATATTAACCACTCTAATGTGTGTGGTTTTAAAGTGTTCCAGATAAAAAGAGTCAGATTTTATCCATCATGTTAGAGAGTTCAGTCAGCTATTTAGGAAATGGTCAGTGGATAGCAGTCTCAATGAAAAAAATTGTAGTCAACACTTCTGCTTAAAGGCTTGCCATAGAACCATGCCATATAATTCTACACTCACTGGTAAATGTTCTAACTTTTCAATTAGACTTATGTGGGCAAACATAAGAGTATTTGGAAGACAATTTCGTATGTGTGACTAATCAACTTTTCTAATTTTCAGGATAACTTGCCTACTAAAAGGTTAATGAAGAAATGTTATAGTTGGAATCTTAGTTATGAACAAATTCATAATTTGTTATTATCAATGCAAAATATTACCAATGCAAAAATTAGAAAGGAGTAATGTTCACCTGCTCAAAGCCCTTTTGACAGATTATATAGTACACAATTATCCAAAATATTACAAGCAAATATTTTAATATTTACTGACTAAATATTTTTTGTATTATGAAGATATATTTATTCTTGAAATGAAAACAGTGTTCTCATTACTTGTAGCTATTTTAATAATCTTGGCATCTTTACAGTAATTCACTTTAAATATGAAAAAATATTTTTTGATGATATTTTTGTGTGTAACTTAAAACTTACAATCTGGTTATATCTATCAGTCAAGTACACTGGTTTTGCTTATTTGTTTTTGGACTCCAATTTAGCCATCTCTTGACTCCAGGCTTTTCCACATCATTACCTCTGATTGCTTTGCTCATTTCTGCTCTGTCTGGTTAACTCGAATTTAACACCTCAACTTAAATGTAATGCTTTCGGGCAGTCTTTCATCACTGGCCATGACTGAACAATGGTTCCAATGCCACATGCTTCATAGTATACTGTGCCTACTTCTATCAGGGCCCTTACAATACGTATCCTTGTATTATAGTTGCCTGTTCTCTACTACAGACTCCATGCTCCATGCAGTTAGCCTTTATGTCTGTCATTTGTATTCCTTTTTCCTAGCATAGTGCCTAGCATTATTATGAATGCAAAAAAAAAAAAAAAGAAACATTCAAATATCCATCGAATTATTTCATTAGAAGAAAATGTAAAGAAAAAAGTTTAGAGAAAATTCTGTAATTATTAAATTCATAAGTATCTCTAAAGTTTTATTTTCTGTCTCCATTGGTGTGTATTTCCTTGCTACTGTTCGATGATTTCACAGTTTTATATCTTGATAACTCAGTCTCAGGAACCTACTTTCTGATTCTTGAGAGTTCCTTGCTTTTTCAAAATGAAAACCACTATGAAATTGTGTGCTGGTGGGCGGGGCAGGGGGCGGGGGCTAGCTTTTCTTGTTTGATTTTCTATGCCCACAATTTCATATGCAACATGTTAGCTTTCCTGGGATTTCTGCTGATATTAACTGCTGGGTTATCAGCCTTTAAAACTAGGCATTCAGTTAATTATTTTAGGGATAACTGTATTTATTTATTTTACTTTCCATTTTTTATTTTACTTTACTCCAAAAGCAAAATATTACTGAAATGTCAAATGAAAGACATAAGAATTTGCAATATTTATAGTTAATTATATGCTGGCAATGAATATGTGTGTTTACTTTTAATTGTATAATATTTAGTTTAAAATGTACATTTTGAGATAAAGGCAAGGTTAAAAATATTAAGAGGTTCTGGAACTCATTATCAATAAAATACCAATGAACACGACTGGGAATAATTATACTCAGCCTTGAGGACAAGCTTAATGCTTAAAAGTGGCAAGGTTCTGCAGCCAAATAATTATCCTCTGCTCTTAACCAATATGGATCCTGCAGATTTACTTTAAACACTTATAAAAATATTAAAATTTATGATTAATGAAAAGTAATTATAGATTAACGTTGCTTAGAGCCCTCAACTGATCTAGGCTTTGTTTCTTACTAATTTACATTTTATGTAAGACCTGAAAGAACTTTTTAATCTTTAAAACTCACTCTAAGGAAAGACCAACTTATTTACTAGGCCTAGATCACAGAGTTCCAAAATTAGTTTATTTTGTGAGTAATGTATTTAAATCTCATTTTGATGCAAAAAAAGTATAAAAATACTTTTCTACTCTTAAAAATCACAATCAAGCAGAACTTCAGTTCAGGAGGAAGGTGACAAAGTTCTAGAGATAGATTGTGATGACAGCTCCATGGAAATGTGAAATATAAGCAATTTTATATTTAAAAATTGTAAAATGATCAATTTTAGGTTATGCATATTTAACCACAGTAGAAACATAACAAAATACTAGACAAAATATATATTACTTAATATATTCAATTAGTTGCTCATTCAGCTATAATACTTTTTACAAAATCAGAATTAAATTTGTATAATTTTGTGACAAATTTAGAATTTAATATAGGCTCTATTGATCTCCAAATAGAAATATTTTAGGATCTATAAATAACATTGTTAAAATCTAATACAGTTTTGTGATTTTATTTTGATGAGGGAAAATCTCTGATTTTAAGAATTTTGATGGAGTCAGTTTTGATCATCTTGAATGGGACAAATGGGATCATGTAAGTAAAAGCATTCTATTGACAATGCTGCACTCTTTTTTTTCCATTTGGTGATATTAAATGATTTTATAAGCTTTCATTGAAATGTCTATTAAGTTATTTTCTTCACTACATGATCTAGATGTTCATTTGACATGTGAAATCAGACTCATTGATTATTTAAAACTTCTGACAAAGTTGTGCATTATGGCCAGGTTAAACAAATAGTTTAGTATCCAATCCTAGATACTCCTTTTAAATTTTTTATTTTTAATTTTTGCAGATAGTAGGTGTATATATTTACTTATGGGGTACATGAGATATTTTGGTACAGGCAGGCAATGCATAATTATCACATCATGGAAAACTAGAAAACCCAGATATTCTGAGAGTGAAGGTATGAGCTGTTATTAGCCTGGTATAAGAGACATAAGGAACAGTCCCAGGTTAACCAGAATATATGTTTACCTTATTTATTGTCCATGCGTTAGAAGAACTGACAGGCTTAATCATTTTAGTTTTTCTGAGTAAATCACTATGACTGAAAAATACCAGCATCTATTGAGTGAAACTTTGTGCTGAAAATAGAAATTCTTAAGATACTAATTTCCTCTTCTGGTAGGTGACAAAGAACAGTTAAATTTGGTTATCTGCTTTCATGTAGATTACATAGAAGATGAAGCTTAGATACATGAAAATGTGAGTGATCACTCAAGTGATGAATCAATATACCTACCATATATTTGTAAAATGACTGGCAAATCAAATCATTGCCCAGTTGAAAGCAATAGAAGTACTTCTACCCACCATGTTCCTGCCTTCAGTTAGTTTATAAGAATTTTCATGAAGACCATTCAATTTCCAACATTTTTTTCATATTAATGTGTATATTGTTTTAAATACATGTTTTATAATATGAACTCTGACATCTAATATAGTATTGATAGAAGCTCTATAAGCATAATTTTACCAGTGTAAAGGTGTACTGAGACCAAAAATTAGAAAACCACTTTCCAGACCTGTGCCAAGTTTCAGGCATTTCTTTTAAAATTATCATCCTCGAATATAGTTAAAAATCTTTACCCCCCCCCCCATACTTCGACACAATTCAATCACTACTCCACTCCTCCATTAAAGTTCTATGAGTACTTTATTGTATGAGATACTATATTAGGGGCTGTAATTACAGATAAATAAAATATAAACTTTGCTGAGTAGTATGTTCTTTAGTACAGGACATGGGAATGTAGCCAATAATGAACAAAGTAGGTGATAAATTCTGTAATAAAACTCTGTAGGGCACCGTGGATGAACTGTTAGGTGGGACTTGTCTTTCAACATTCATTTTACCAGACTGATTCATCTCAGTGGTTTCATTTTATACATTTATTTATTCATACTTCCTTTTGGTTTGTCTTCATGTGTTAAGTTCCTGTCTCCCCAATGGATAACGCACAGAATTTGGTAATAATATGTTCATCTCAATATTCCTTTGCACATCGAAAAAATGTCTTCTAGAACTATAGGGATCTTAAGTTCTAAAATATTTCCTAAGTTGTCACTGAGAAAATGAGAGATTAGAATATCTTTTCAAGAAAATTGTCATTAGTCTCTACTAAAGCTTATGTGTCAATTTTCTATAGACTGATAAAACTAAACTTTATGAAACTGTCAGAGCCTTCAGGAAGATAATGGATAAATCACCTACATTTTGTGTATCAAAAATCATGTAACAAACATCTGCACTGATATTCCTTGAAAATGTACTATTATGCTTTTTAGAACTGTATTTCATTTATAAAGAAACATACCTGTCGCCATCCCCTCCAATAATAACTTGCACTACAGCCAAGATGGTTTTGAGGAAATGCAGATCTGAACTGATCATGCTACGTTCTTCTCAGGATGGAAATTACTCAGCATATCTTAAAAGGTCCTTCCCTCTCAATCTTGCAGTTGTAGCTCACAACAAACAATTTACATTTTTTTTTTTTTTTTTTTTTTTGTGAGACGGAGTCTTGCTCTGTTGCCCAGGCTAGCTTACAATGGCACAATCTTGTCTTGCTGCAACCTCCACCTCCTGGGTTCAAGCAATTCTCCTTCCTCAGCCTCCCGAGTAGCTGGGATTACAGGCACGTGCCACCATGCCTGGCTAATTTTTATATTTTTAGTAGAGACCAGGATTTGCCATATTGGCCAGGCTGGTCTCCAACTCCTGACCTCAGGTGATTCCCCCACCTTGGACTCCCAAAGTGCCAGGATTGCAGGTGTGAGCCACCACACCCAGCCACAATTCACAGTTTTTTAAAGGACCTATGCTTTCCTTAATTCCAGCCTCTACCCTCTTTGAAAAGTATTTCACCTTCTTTACCTCCCATGTAGTCATCACCTATATCAGTTTTTATCACTTCCTCCAATAATCAGTTCCTCACATTGTTTCCCTAAATTTCTTCATAGGTTTTGCCACAGCAATCTCCACTAACTCTTATCCTGCTTTATAATAGTCTATTATCCACATTGTCTACTAAATTGTAAGGAGAGAATATCCATATTCTATTCACATCTCTAATAATCTAGTAGAGAATATGGGTAATTCACTAGGCAGTGACAAACATAATTATAATAATTTCTATCATAGTGAATTATTAGAATTATTTGATCATAACGCCATGAAGTACATGGCATAATATACTCACATTATAGTTAACAGAACTGATTTTAAGGAGATTAAGTTCAAAGTCACATGACAGGAAGTGTAAAGCCAGGGTGCAGAATCAAGTAGTCTGACTTTAGAGCTTAGACTATTATTATTCTTAATAATATATCTTACATGTTATTTTTATCTCTAATGGACTGCAACATAGGAAAGGCAAATGCAGTAGAGGGAACACAGAATTATAGAAGGGTAGCAAGAGTTATTCTTGAAGTGATAGAATAATTCCATATTTTTACTTACACAAATCTATATATGTCATAAAGTTGCATAGAATTAAAAACATACAATGCTTACATAGGTAAGTGCACCTAGAACAGGCATAGAATGTGTAAAATCTAGGCCAGGCATGGTGGCTTACACCTGTAATCCCAACACTTTGGGAGGCTGAGGAAAGCAAATTACTTGAGCCCAGGAGTTCAAGACCAGCCTGAGCAAAATGGCAAAACCCTGTCTCTGGAAATATTAACTGGACATGGTGGCATGTGCCTGTAATCCCAGCTACTCGGGAGGATGACATGGGAGGATCGCTTGAGTGTGACAGGTGGAGGTTGCAGTTAGCTGAGATCTTGCCACTGCACTCCAGCCTGGGCAACAGAGACCCTTTTCCAAAAAAATAAAAAAAAAAAAACACATGTAAAATCTAAATAAAGTGTGTGGAGTTTATCAATGTCAATTTCCTGAATGTGATATTGTACTATAATTACACAACATACTATTAATACCAGTAGGGGTAACTAGTTGAAGTGTACATAGGACTTCTCTCTACTATTCTTGGCAACTTCCTGTGAATTCCTAATTATTTCAAAACAAAAAGCCCCAAAATAAAAGTATATCAAAAGAACAAGTCAGTTTCAGTAGTTGGGCTTAATCACCAGAAGAAGGGATATCACTATTCATCCAAATAAAGGTAGGAATATTGCGGATTAGGTTTCACAAAATCAGTAATAATTAAGTAAATTTTCACCAAAAATTCTTAAAAAGGTAGGTTATACTAACTTGAAGTTAAATTCTAATCTTGTGATTTTGTAAAGAAAACCTATTAACAAAACTTAGAAATGTAATTTTGGTGGTAAAAATAGTCAGTTTTGAGATGTCAAAAGGACAATTAGAGCACAATAACTAATGAATCAGATCCTCTCATTTGCAAACAAGAACAAATATAAATAGTAGTTTCAACTATTTATGATTTCTTATTTATCAAATAATCAGTCTTGGTAAATTTTACTTTTCTTGTTCACTCTTCCTCGGCAAGATACATTTTTTTATATACACATTTTATATCTATATAATATATATTTTTATGTATTTATGATATATACCATTATCTATATTGTTATATATAATAGGTATGTATAATAGATACATTATATCTATATTTATCTACCTCCCTACCTACCTGCACACACATACATATACAACACTATGACCATTCTTAGGAAAAACTTAAATTCCACCTTGTTCTTGAGAAAGTTCATCATAAGGATTATAAGCTTACAGAAAAAGGGGATACTTCTTTATAGGGTGTGCTTTGTGTTGCTATTGGCTGCCAAGTTATTTATCAAGTGGAGCGTAAGGAAAAAAAGAAGGCAATGGACTAAGAAGCTGGGTTACTTCCCATCAGTTCCACAGTTGCATTCTCACAACACACATTTTTATTATTAGCATTTAAGCACCTGGATCGAGGAGCAAAGATCTGTAACAGATTGTCACAGAAACATCCAGTAAAGCCCAGAGAACGGGGAGATGCACAGCGGATACTGGATTCCTTTCCACCTCCCAGCTCTAACTCCTCCCATCCCCTAAGGCTAAGAATCGCTAATCCAATTCATTGCCTTTCCCTTAAACAGCCAAAGAGTATAAGTGATCCCTCAAGCCACGGAGACAAGTCTTGCTAAGAGCTGGAAACCTTAAGTCAGCTATTTGCGGCTCCCAATCCCTCCACTCATGCTACAATGAGAAAAGTAAAATATAAGTATGAAAGCTTGAACTTGAGAAAGCCATGTTTATTTTTCCCTTTACTCTGGCTTGTTTCACTGTTATATGAGTTGATTCTGAAACCTGAGAAACGATTCTATGTACATGACAAAAGTAAATTTCAATGAATGAAAATACTTCTTACAGATATTTGGAATTGATATAGTAAAAACAAGCACATAAGAGTATAATGCCTACATAAAATAATGGCATTACAGCTTGTTGCTACATTTGGATTAAAAAATGATTAAAGCCACCTAGCCCAAATTCTTCAACTTTCAAGAAGTTTATTTTGACTAACAGAAAATGAATATTTCAAACACATATAAAACTTTGCTATTCTTTTGAAAACGTAATTCACACAATAGAGTTTCATAATTATTCTATAGTTGTAACAATGCAGAAAAAATAAGTCAGGAAGCATTTTGACTCTTATTCTACTATTTTTAGCAAAATCTAGATTTTAAAGATCTAAAATTAGCCAAACTACAAATTAATAATTTACATCCAAAATATTTATTCTAAAATATGTTTGTGCAAATAACCCTTCATTTCATTTCATTTGATAAACTGAACTTTAGTGGAAGCTTTTTTATTCCATCAAATCACAAATTAGCAAGTATATATTATCCTCAGAATAAAAATG
>NW_016808811.1:2197682-2210131 GCF_001698545.2 Rhinopithecus bieti
ACGTAATTCACACAATAGAGTTTCATAATTATTCTATAGTTGTAACAATGCAGAAAAAATAAGTCAGGAAGCATTTTGACTCTTATTCTACTATTTTTAGCAAAATCTAGATTTTAAAGATCTAAAATTAGCCAAACTACAAATTAATAATTTACATCCAAAATATTTATTCTAAAATATGTTTGTGCAAATAACCCTTCATTTCATTTCATTTGATAAATTGAACTTTAGTGGAAGCTTTTTTATTCCATCAAATCACAAATTAGCAAGTATATATTATCCTCAGAATAAAAATGGTAAATCATTATTTTGTCAAATATATCTTGACATTACTTTTCTATAAGGTTTTTAGTTTTTTATATTTAATGCCAGAATAAAATTAAAATTTCAATTTTGCTGCATATTGTCGGTACTTTTTCTCTCTTCTTATCCCAGCTATCTTTATGGTCTGCTTCTTGCCTGATTTTATTCTTGCTTTACTTTTTGCTACGTCCTTTGTATAAGTATTTTCATACTGCTATAGAGAACTGCTCAAGACTGCGTAATTTATAAAGGAAGGAGGTTTACTTGACTCACAGTTCAGCATGGCTGGGGAGGCCTCAGAAAAACCTCACAATCATGGCGGAGAGTGAAACAGAAGCAAGCAACTTGCTGCCTCAGGCTGCAGGAAAGAGAGGCCCAGCAAAGCCTGGAAGAGCCCCTTATAAAACCATCAGATCTCATGAGAACTAACTCATTAACGCACAGAACAGCACGGGGAAAACTGCCTCCATGATTTAATTACCTCCACCTGGTCTCTTTCTTGACACGTGGGGATTATAGGGCTTACAATTCAAGATGAGATTCAGGTGGGGACACAAAGCCTGACCATATCATCCTTCTTTGGCTTTTTCCTTTTCTGATGGATGGTGCCTGTGAGCATCATGGTTGTGGACTAAAGACCTTGAGCCAGAAATCTGGCTCTACTTTGCCATTTGGCTTCCAGACTTCCTGGAGTGTAACTGGCTCTGAAACCTGCCAGTGCCCTGGGCTCCACACTTGCATTGGCTTCCTAACCTCAGTTCTTGTCTCTAGGTCCAGTGCTCCCAGTTCCTTGCCCACTCCTCTTTATACCACTCAGCTATCTACTTCTGTGTCAACTTCACTTCAACAGTGTTGACATGTCTAAGGCCAGAATTTTGTCTTAATGCATTTTGAATCTCTGCTGTCTGGCAGAGTGCCTTTCAAATAAAGAATAATCAGTAGTTAAAAGAGGGAATCATAGGAAATGTTATATCAAAAAAGGAATGAGTCATTGAATGCATAAAGTGAAGTTAAAAAGATTAATAAGTTATAATGACTGTGTTTTGAGAAAATAAAGAGTGCCTTTCAATTTTGTAAAAGCAGCTGTGGAGAGCTCAGGCTCCTACATTGTTGTTTGGTGAAAGACTTAGAATCCTCCTGATAAAAAGGTTTTAAAAAGACCGAAGAAGACAATATGGGTTTAATGATTGTACAACAATAGATGTTCAATATACTAAGAAGGGAATTCAATAGAGTTTTACATATTACAGGTGGTGTAATTTTAAGCTTTTATAAAAAATTAACTTTTACCTACTCAATCTAAATTACATAAGAGGAAGATAGGTCAGAGGGATTAAGAGAATAAGCCTTAGATCCACAGGTGATAAGTGAGAGAGCCTTTCAAACAGGTTCGTCTGACCCCACACTCCAAAAACCTGTTCACTTTCTACTGCGTCTTGCTCAAGGAGAAATTACATCAGGCTTGAGATCAGAAAACCTGGTCAGATTTTGCAATATAGTAGCTTTCTGATTTTGAACATTCTATTGTTTCCTCATAGGGATGGTCTAAATAACATGATGTACCTCACAGAGTTAGTATAAAGACTCAGAAATTCTTACTGCAAGTGCCCCCTACGTATCAGTTGCTTAGTAATGTTATTGATCTTTTTTGAAGGTGGTGGCTCTAGTGAGCCCTTGAAAAATACAAAATACAATCATGAGTATGGATGGCAACCCCTGTTAACTCTGTTTTTTACTCTCCCATATGGAATCAATTCCACAAAGTACCTCTTTCATTATAGGATTATAGAATTCTACTATCCATATTAGGTGTTCAGGTACTATTCTCAAAGACCTTTCTTAAAGTTATCCAAAAGTATAAAACTGCCAGTCTACGCAATTGGCTAAGATAATTTTTCCTTATGTAATTTTGTTTCCTGGTCAAATGAAGGAAAAAGGAAGCATATTATATCTTTGTAGTAAAGATTGTGTATTCCTCCATCCACGTTTTTGAACTACTTGGGTTGATTATACTATACATGAATCATGAAAGAGTTGAAATTGGTAAATTCATAGCTATTGAATAGGACTACTGATTTAAATAGTTTACTTTAAATTGAACACAAATCCATTTTCCTCTGTATATTTACTCAACCACAGACTATTAAAAGCACAGAGAATTTGAACTGATTCTTATTTTGCATTTAACTTTTCTAAGGCACCAGATAAATACTAAAAGGACTGTGATTAATTGTATGTCTTTAGTAAGATTTATCTCCCTTGAGTCAACCTGATAAATTACAGCTGTATATATTTTACTCAGATGAATTATATCTGTTTTGGGGAATCTCTAAATACTGGCAGGTTTGAACAGCTTTTAGAATGTATCTGTTACTGACTACACTATTGAAATGCACTATGCTGTAGCTCAGTATTCTGTTGATGTAATTATTATGGGTTAGGAAACTCCTATGATAAAAATGTGGACAATATGTAATTATTCAAATAAACTTTTTGATATATGAAGGTACAGCAGCATCTATAGGAAAATGACAACCCAAGCTGTCTTTGTTGGCACCTTCAAAATAAAGATTTGAAATCATTTGCATCATGTTAAAAAAGGGAATGAAAACCTTTACTTTTTGAGCATTCCCCAGCACCTTGAGTGCAAAATACCCTGAAGGCTCAATTACATTAGTAAGCAGTTTCAATTATTTGCTTTTGTGTGCACGCGTACTTGTGTACTTAGGATTGTGTGTCTACTCCCTGCTTTTTTCTAAGCACATAGCCCCGCTTATTTATAGCTCTCTTTAACAAATATTTCTCTTTTGCTTCTGAAACCATTGCTTTTTCCATCCCTGCTATACTCTTACCTTGGGGAAATCTCTCAAACTTGCTGCCATTACCTGGAGTATTTAATGAAAACAATCTAAACTAAGCTTGCTGCCTTTCATTATAGCTATCCATCTAACTTTAATTATTTCCTATCATGCAGCCACTGGAATCCCTGCTCGGTTTAATGTCACATGTTCTTCACATGTTCCCTTGTAGTTATTTTCCTGTCTGCACTGAAACTAAGTTTTGCCTTCACCTGATAATTATATAAATGTCACCGTCCTCTCTCACAGAGAGCCATCTCATGAAGCAATAGTTCGATTTCTTACAAACTAATTTTACCTCTTTGAATCTGATTAAAGCACTGTCTGGAAAACAAAATATGTTCTAAGATCCATATCCACCTTCCTCCATCAATTCACCATTTGGATCCCCTTATTTGTCATCATGTTATGTCTAGTCCTGGTCCTAAATGTTGGTATGGGACTGAGAATCTATACCTGAGTGAGAAATAACACTAGATAGAATAGGATGCATCAGGGCCAGACTCAAATAGGCCATTATATCAGTGATACTTTCCTATTGACAGATTAGAGAACTCATTAATATAATCCTTACAGTCTGAATATTTTAGAGTTCGTTGGGAAAAAGGGACTTAATATTCAATTAATCCTTCTGTATGTCAGACATTATGCTAAGTGTTTTTCACACATTAGAAAGCAGGGCTAACCGTTTCGACTTTAGAACTAGACTAACAAAGCTCTACCGTATACTGTCTTTGTGGCATTGAACAAGTACCCACATCTTGATTTCTTCATTTGTATTAAAAGGATTAACAGTGAAATTTATGTTATAAACATGTTATAAGGATTGAATAAGGTAACACATGTGAATCACTATACATAGTGCCTAGCACATAGAACAGGAGGCATTTCTGTTAACTCTATCATCGCTCTCTTTCTAACAACCCTAAGAAAAAGAAAATGGCACTGAGTAAAACTAAGGACTTTGTAAAAAGAACTACACCCAGTAAACAGTTGAGCCAAAGCATTAATATTGTTTCTTTTTCTGTTTTAAAAGTCTATATTCTTTCCAGCATGATCTTCTACCCAATATAAACATCACAACAGTGGCTCTGAGAGATGGTGATACCTATCTTATCTCAATAATCTAAAGTTCCTAAGTCAATGAGCCTGAGAATGTGTTCCTATGTTTCTGATGAACCTGCTTCATCAGCCAGAACCAGGATAGGCATATCAACCAATTCCTGTTTCTTCCGTCTTTTCCCCAATAATCGATTCCTAATTTTCTACTTGGGTCTTCCTGGACTTCTATGTGTTCCACAGTTCCCTGAATACAATAATGATTATATTAAGCATCAGCCATAACCTTACAAAAAGAGAAAGAACCTAGACAGGTGGGGTCTTTCTGATCTGCACAGGTATCACCTATAATCACTGGTATTATGAGGAGCCCTTCCTTAGTCAGATGCTCAGAATGATTGCTTACTACTCATCTTTTGGGGTCTATGTATCCTTGCTCAGAATAATTGCTTACTGCTTATCTCTTTGGGTCTATATATCCTTGTTTGTCTACTGGTTTGTTTTGTTTTGTTTTTTAATCAAATACAAAGAAAATTCTGATAAATCCGTGACAGAATGTCCAACTGGTGTGTTTCACAGCTTCTCACAGGTCCTACAACCAATGACTATCTTCCTTGATTCCATTTTATTACTAGATTCCTATTTATACATCCCACTGCCAGACAAAATCTGCAGAAAGATGCTTATCTAGGCCTGATGACCCATCATTTTTATGGCTACTGATCACTTGATTATGTTTTACTATCACTGTACCTGAAAGACAACAGCTTTGAAGCTAGGTAGATTTTGATTTTAATGCTAGTTTTGCCTTTTACAAGGTTTGAATGGATAAATTATATATGTTCCTCAATCATATGTAGATGAGACAAAAATGATTTTTCTGCCCTCTTGAGATTGTGAGGATTACATAATATATGAAGTATCTAATATGTGTCTATCATGTAGGATCTCTTTATGGTACCTAGCATTATTGAAGATAATGCACAATTGTTCTTCTTAACACACTTTCCTTTGGTGCTTGATTTGGTTAGATTTTTTAATAGTGACATTCATATTTTATTTTGCTTTAACATTATGTTGATTTTTAAAATCTTGCATAATCTTGTCAGCATTCCTGGACTACTGATCTCTCTTTTCTTTAGCATAGCCATGTCCCATCACTGCCTCAGAGAGCATTAAATGATGACTGAACAATCTCAAATCCCTGATTAAACACTGTCCAATATAATTTGTTGCTAACAAGATGTGATGATCAGTACTCTTTGAGGACAATTCCATAACGAGATGCAGAAGACTTAAGGAGTAAACATGAAATCTTGAAATAGTAGGGGCATTACAGGTATACATACAGCGAGGTCATGGATAGCCTACCAGAAATCATTATTTCTGGAATATTTAATATCTTTTAGTGCCTACTTTTATACAGAGTTGTGTATCTGAAATCCTTCCTTTCACAAAAGTATTTACAAGTCCTTACTAAAATGTTTTAAGTGCATTGACTAAAATTTATTCACCAGAATCTCATGTATGAATATATTCTTAATATTTCCAGGAGGACATTTTTTCCAACTTCTGATTGAAAAAAAAAAATGTGTTTTACTGAAACAACAAAATTTTGTACTTCCTTTACATGTTGCTGTGTACTTTGATCCTTCCTTTCTACAAATTTTCCACATACCTTTTATTTCTTTATGAATAGCTGAGTACATTGGTCGGGGTGGGGGGGGAGCCAAACACTATGAAGTCATAAAGAATAGTTGTTCAGCAGATAGACATCAGTATTGTAACACAAGTTTAAATAACCATAAGTATAAATTAGCACAAAGCAAGAGAAGAAAAATTTGAATTCTAACTGGAGTTCTATATAGTGATCCAAAACTTCCATTCCAAGCTATATGCATCATCTGTCATAACCATGTCATCTCCAGAAGAAAGGAGACATTTAACAGTCATGTGAAACTGGCATACAAAGGTAAAGGACAAGTTTAAGAAAATGTGGTGCATATTTATCAGTGAGAAAGGAGAATACATGTTGAAATTAATTTTAATAGAGCAATGTCTATGTCCATTGCTAGATTTTAATACTCCTACAGTTTTATGATCTCCACTTAATGAATATTCATAACTATTGAGACTTAGAACTCATATAGACACACATTGCCCTTGTCATCATAATCTACCTACATATGTGAACTGGAAGAATGGAAAGCTAGATGAGTAAGTTTACTGCCTATAATAGCTGACTAGGGCTAGTGTAACAAAGGACCACAAATAGAGTGGCTTAAGCAATGCAAGTTTAGCATCTCACGGTTCTGGAGGCTCTGAGGACAAAATCTGTTCTGGGCCTCTCTACTTGGCTTATAGATGACTATCTTATTCTCCCTGTGTCTCTTCATAACATCTTAACTCTATGCATGTTTGTTTCTGTGTACAATTTTTCTCTTTTTATAAGGAAACCAGGCTTACTGGATTAGGTCCCAATCTCATCAACTCATTTTGCATTGACTGCCTCTGTAAAGGCCTGATCTCCAAATAAACCTCCCTGACCAGGGAGGTTAGAAGTTCAACATAGTTTTCCTTGGAAGACGAAATTCAACCCATGCATTGCCCTTACTACCTGGTCTAATCTTACTGTTCTGTAGACCTTTTCATTCTTTCTGACATCAGTTTCCTGGGCAAGCAAACAAGGTAGTGGGCTGTAACATTTGCCAGTATCCGAAAGGACTTCCAATTCCTAGTATGCAGCATAGGTGGGACAACACTTATTTATTAAACGTCTTAAAAATTATGACTATTTTCAGCAGATGATACAATAGTTTTAGAAGAGTTTTGCAGTATAGAAATTTTGAGTTCACAAACCCTGTGGTCTTTTGATACTTCTTTTTTTTTTTTTTTTTACATTGCACAAACTCCTCCCCAGACCTTCCCATAAAGTAGTGGTGGCTAAACCATGTGTCATTTTCCTTAAATGGTTACAGTTCATTTGTATGTGCTTTTTATTATAACTATATTAATATATGGATAGTGCTCTCAATTGAAGTATCCAGAAATGTGCCTGATCGGTACTATCACCAATGAACCTTCTGCCCCTTTTATTGACTCTTCAGTTGTGTTCTTGGCTCACCTAACACTTGAGTTCATATGAATGTAAACACTGTGCTTTCCTCTTTAATATCGCCTCTGAATTCACTAAGTTAACAAGCACTATTTCTACTAACTTAATCTAGTTCTATTCTCCATCAAAAATGTTTTTATTTTGTGATTAATATTACTCAATAAAGTAAATAATCAAAATAGAAACTAGAAGTTAATATACAAAATTAGATCCCCCACATGTATTATGTATACATAATATATATTCATATAAAAATGTGTCTCTATATTCATGGTAACTATTTGTCTGCACCTCTTCAGAAATCTACATCATTTGTATATATTATTAGATTCTTAAGAACTTGTACTTCATCTGATGAATCTGGAATTTCTATAACACAGTTATTATATATGTATGCATATCTATAATATTTACATCATGTATTAGTATACAGGTAAAATGGTTATGCATTTTGTAGACATAAGCTCGTCTGTAAAGTGATATGATTAAAAAGGTATATGGCATACTCTCTACTATTGAGCAAAATAACTTTATGTGCAGAAGTGTGACATGTGCATCTAAATGTAAAGAAGCATACACAGCCTTTCATAGTTAGTTGTCAGGTGGCTGGCTCAGAAGGCAAGCAGCACAGGATTCAAAGAGGAAGCCAGCACTCTCCTGGTTGATGAAGAATAGAGAGGAGGTGGGCTTGATTAGTCTCAGGGAAGGATGAAACTTAAGAAAACTGTTAGGGTATGGTGTCATCAAAGAAAGATTAATACAAAGTTGTTGTTTAGTAAATTTTGCTTTGTCAAAAAGTTTATATATAACAAATTTGAGGAGGTTGTGGTGGAAATACCTATGGAGTTCTTTGAATATCAAGTGAATTTAGATTATTTTCTTACTCTCAAGGGATATTTCTAAGCGAAATTTAGAAGATGTAATTTAAGGATCTTCTCTATTATTAATGTTTAGAAGAGGCTTGAGGGATGACAAATGCTGACAGGAACTAATAATCAGAGGTGAAGCCAGCTGGATTTCTGGGTTGGGTGGGGACTTGGAGAACTGTTCTGTCTTATAAGAGAATTGTAAAATGCACCAATCAGCACTCTGTAGCTAGGATTGTAAAACGCACCAATTGGCTTTCTGCAGCTAGGATTGTAAAACACACCAATCGGCACTCTGTAGCTAGCTAGAGGACTGTAAAATGCACCAATCAGCACTCTGTAAAAACGCACCAACCAGCAGGACATAGGTGGGGACAAATAAGGGAATAAAAGCTGGCAACCCCAGCCAGCAGTGGCAACCCACTCGGGTCCCCTTCCATACTGTGGAAGCTTTTTTCTTTCACTCTTCACAATAAATCTTGCTGCTGCTCTCTCTTTGGGTCCACGCCACCTTTAAGAGCTGTAATATTCACCACGAAGGTCCGCGGCTTCATTACTGAAGTCAGCCAGACCAGAACCCACGAGAAGGAACAAACAATTGACACAATAGCTGCTAGGACTAGTAGGTAGAAAGAAAAAGAGGTCTACCAAAACAGCCTGAAGGAAAGAAAATGTAAAGCTTGATTACTTACTAAGTAGACTTAGAAGGGAAGACAGAACCCTCAGAAAGGAGTATATTTTTGGGGGTTATAAAGTAGAATACATAAGAAGTGATGAGTTCCACTTTCAACATATTGGTTAAAGATTAAATAAAGTCACATTTGTTGTAATTTGGAAGTAATTTATAGAAAGATGGCAGATGAAATCAGAAACTTATTTAACAAATATTTATTAAAACCTTCCAAGTGCCAAACTTTCGAGATAAAAAGGGAAATAAGATATATGTGATCCTTGCTGTTTAGTAGGAGAGACAAACAAACATAAAAAGTAAATAAATATTTGAGAAAATACATGGAGAGAAGGGCCCTAGGCCAATTAGCTTTACAGTAAATATAAATGCTGCTTGATACAGTAGAAGTTCAGCATCAGTGAAATACAGTGAAGAGATACTTAGTAATTAACAATGATCAACTGGGTCCAAAATACCTCTGAGCTTCTTGAATATGTCATCCTATTTGTTCATTTTTTTTTTCATTTCCATGGTAAACAGAATATTTTATCCTTTAATTTGGAAAGGTGGGAAAAGAAAGGAGAAGCTAAAATTCCTCGTTGGAGAATATAACTTATTCACAAGTGAAGGCTTTTCATTGAGTAGATTTTAATTGTCTCTTATCTCACATTTCATGAGGCGTCATAGTGAGAGGAGGTAGAGCATAAAAACTCTAACTTGATTTTCTATATCTTAAGTGATGTTATATTTTTATCCATGTTTCTAATGAGGTGAATAACCTTACTGTAAATCAGATAGGTGCTTCAACACTGGTGGATAACCTTGTATAAAAATTGTTTGAAAAATTTGGCTTCTAGCCATCTTCCTATTGAGCTAGTATTATAGTTGCAGAGGGCTGGCTGAGAACTTCAGGGCATAGTGCTCCAATCCTCCTGAGTCTAACACTCATCCTGGGGGTAAGGAGAGGCAGTTTGCCCTGGGAAGCTGAGATGAATTTAGGGTGACCGTTTTCTTAGCCTAGATGTACTCAGGCAACTGTTGAAGTGGGCAAAGTTCATCCTTGGCATTTCCCTTACCCATTACAATTTATACCTTATTGACATGAGGTAAAATAATGATTATGCAAATAATTAAATGTGTCACATTAATTTTTATGTAAGTTTCATTAGTTCACAACATCCTATTTCAGAAGGGAACATGAACCTTCTATAACGGCCTTATTTTGTTCTCATAGCAATTAATTGGTTACTAGGTTCAAATTTAGAGAGAACATATTTTCACATCAGTTTTTTCAATTGTGCAAATTTATGGGGTACACGAGGAATTTTGTTACATGTTTATAATGCATAGTGATTAAAAAGTCAGGGTACTCAGGGTGTCCATCACCCACGTACAACACATTTTTGTTAAGTGTAGCCATTCTACTCTACTATCAAAGACTGAATTTAGTCCTCCTCCCTTGTTTGTACCCTTTAATCCATTTCTCTTCATCCTTGTATCAGTTCTTAAAGTCAACTTCAATCCTGCCATCATCAGGAAAGGCTTTTTTTCCTTTTACTTTTAAAGTAGATGACCCCATCTGGTTTCCTTTCTACACATTCCTATAGCTTTTATGTATAACATATTAAATATTAATCATCTAGTTTTATTGACTTGTAAATGTCTTTCTGTAAATCTGTCATTTTCCCATATGGATTTTAAGCTTCTGAAAAAGTGTCTGTGCCTAATAAATCAAATAATACACCATTCAATACGTTGTAAACATTCAATAAATTATTATTATGTGATTGAAGATGGTCACCCAAAGATTTTGAGGAACATTTGCACAAAAGAATTTGGTCTGGATGTGAACATATTAACCATGGTATATTGGGAGGAAGGTAGACTAATATGTGACAAAATATTTTATATATAATTAGCATAACTCATCTTACTTTACTTTAAAATACATAATGTAATAACATTAGTGCCCTTTAGCATAAAACACTATTTGGAAATAACACCGAAATAATATCAAAATGACAAGTTATTTAGCAGGCAACTGGCATCTTAAAGGACGTTTGATTTCTTATAAAATCTTACAGATATAATATGTAAAATGATAGACAAATCAATACCAGGTTAAAATCCATTTCTTAAATGGCTAAATCAATATTAAAAAATCTCTCAGAAAACTGTTCTCTTCTCAAGCTATGTGTCAATAAGCAACCTGTGAAAGGTGGAGAAATTTTTTAAAAAACTCAAAAGGGTTCCTGTAGTTATTTTATAAAATCCAATTTCCTCAATGCCTCAGAATGTAGATATCTTATTTTATGTTAAAAAAACAAACAAACAAACAAACAAAAAAACACCTCCAAGTAACAAATTGAGATTTACAGGTAATTTTTAGACACAGTATATATTATGAGGATACAATATTTCACTGCTTTAAAATCAATTAACCATGCCTCTAGAGTATGTCAAAATCAACTTTAAAAGTGAAACTATGACTCATAATTTTAATTTTCTTAAATGTTAGCTCTCATATCAAATTCTCCTAATCTTATCTCATTAATAAAGGACATTATTAAAGGCATATATATCATAGGTATAATTTTGAGCTTTACATTATTTTTTAAATTGACTTTAACTAACATTTATCATAGATTAAAATGAAATATGTAATTGCTTGTCAGTAAAATGGTGTTTTCCAGCATATTAAAATATAAATTGTTCCCTACAGTAAAAGTCCTAAAGTTTCATAGTAATATTAGCAATAGTTTATGGTCACATATAATGTGATGATGTGAAATATCACCTACATATGCCCTTTCCTGCTTCCCTCAGCTATCACCGGCACCTTCCCATCTGAGTGCTAAAGTGGAAGTGCTGGACTGTTAGTTCATATCTGAGGGGAAAAAAGCTGTCTTTTAATCCTAAATGAAAAAAGAAGTACTTTTCCAAAGGGCAAACTTCTAAACTCTTCCCTTAAGGTATTAAGGAGGCAAAAGACTTCTGCCATGAAAGAAATGGACAAAGAGATAAAGAAAGGGACAAAGAGACAAAGAAAGAAAGGGAGGAAGGAAGGAAAGAAAGAAAAGAAAAAGGAAGGAAGGAAGAAGGAAGGGAGGGAGGGAGAGAGGGAGAAAGGAAGGAAGGCAGGCAGGCAGGCAGGCAGGCAGGCAGGAAGGAAGGAAGGAAGGAAGGAAGAAAGAAAGAAAGAATACCTGGGGAATGGGGGTAGCATGAATAGAGTCTTAGGTAGCAATAATTGGAGTATCTAAAATTGTTATTCTTGGCATACCTCTGCAGGGGCCATTGAAAACAATATGCTAAGAATAGATAAGGCTCAAGGACAGTATCTCTAGCTAGTTGAACTTTTAGTGAACTCTAGTAGGCACCAAGAAGGCAGACAAATAAGAAAGAGCTTAGAGACAAGGAACTAAGCAGAAGGTTACATCTGGGTGCAGAAAGTTTGTTTTGCATTGTGTTATTTTTGCTGACATGGGGTTTATGGAGTATAAATAAAGTGAGGCGGAGGCTCTAGGCATGGCCGCCGTGTTCTCTGTTTGTCTTTGTCTCTTGTGTCTGTTCATTCT
>NW_016808811.1:2214246-2228453 GCF_001698545.2 Rhinopithecus bieti
TGTCTCCATGTTCTCTGTTTGTCTTTGTCTCTTGTGTCTGTTCATTCTTCACCACCCCCAGTGCGGTCCTCAATATACCTCCCCTTAACATGTAGGGATATTTGCAAGTGAAGGAAACTGGTATCATATTCCCTACATGGAATTTTCCAATCAACAGGATCCCTAGACACATCCTAATGGCTCAGAATCGTGGTAAATGCCAAAAG
This sequence comes from Rhinopithecus bieti, assembly GCF_001698545.2. Classification (NCBI taxonomy): domain Eukaryota; kingdom Metazoa; phylum Chordata; class Mammalia; order Primates; family Cercopithecidae; genus Rhinopithecus; species Rhinopithecus bieti. The sequence continues at coordinate 2,214,453 of NW_016808811.1, forward strand.
GAGATGGCAGGTGGTATTACAAGAAGGAAGGGATCAATGAAGGCTCACTGTTTCTGCAGAGCTGATGCAACCTGGAAAGGAATCCCTGGGCTTCCCACACACCCAAAGAACCAAGGAGATGTTATGGCATTCATAAGCTTGACACTTCCATGGTCCCACCCCAAGAAGCCATCCAGAAGTGAAAAATCCCTAAGAAAGCTGTGGGGCATACTATTTATTGAAGATGCGAGGGAGAAGTAATCATTTCTCTGTAGAATTCTTGATACCATGAGGTTATGGAGTATGTGGCCAGCTAGGCGCTGGAGGAACACTTAATGTGCCACAAGTTAGTCTTACAATAACACAAAAGAGTTAGTATAAGATATGTGAGGAAGCAGAGGACCTAAAATTAAACAACTAGATATAACCAGTACCAGAAAACAGGCTGGGTAAAAACCCTGACAGTCAGAGCCAGTAGATAATTGAGCACAAACTAAACGAACAACCTGTATTTCTTTTTTTTTTTTTTTAAGAGTCCTAAACATAAACAGAGTTTCCACTTCTTCCAAGCTCCCCTCACTACTCTTTTCTGAATGGACTTGAAATATTTTGGGAGTTTAGAATGTGCAACAGGAAGGAGAAGAATTCAAAATAGCTTAATTTTCCTACTCTCTATTCTGCTTGAGACTATTCAAACCTGAAGGAATGGAAAGCATACCAAGGTGGACTGAATTTAACTAATTGGGATAGAGTCACCTATAGATGACTTGCTAAAGAGGTGAGGCATGCTGAGGATTCAGAATCAAGAACATTTCATGAAACTCTAGCTTTATATTTGCTTATATCTGAGGCTAAATGTTCAATTAGATTTGTTAGTCAAATGAATCAAATGATCGGTATTGTTTAATATAACCTCTTACAACAGTAAGAGATCAGAAACCATTCTGGATCAGAAACCATTTCTTAACTCTAATGCATCAAGAAGTTGAGATCTGAAAATGAATACTATGTATAGTTTCTAAAAATTGGATGTATAAAGAAAACTTATCTCAAAACTAAGTGCTGATTATTTTCTTGGTAATCATTGATTGAAGAAAACTTCCCATGTATAACAGGATTATTAATAATACCAGAACAGGTCATCATTTTTCAAGCATGTTAGTTTTATGTGTATGCCTATTTCAACCCAATGTAATTGATTGCAATTATTATTGTCTATTTATAAAGTTGTGAATCCTTTGGCCTGATGGACATCTTTAGTTTTACAGCCTGGCAAACAGAAGTTGCTTTATATTTCATTCAACTTCAAGTATTCCAGTAGTGAAATTCTGAAAAGAAAATTGGCTGTCTGCCAACACAAAGAATTCAATTGGAGCAAATCTATTTTTCCCTCCCACATGTTTATGTAATGGTACCAAGTATACTAATATATAGTCTATGTTAATTTTACTTCTGAAGCAAAGACATGTAAGAAAACATTTCTTTAAGATAATTTGCTTCAGACTTTTTTATGAGGCTTATGAGTTTTCCCTAAATCTGTGATTTTAGTGGGTGTTTATGAAATGTTTAAAAAATGCTGGTTGAATGAATGTGTGTTAAATAAGAGATTCACATAAGAGACAGTAGCCCTTGGTGGTTTGCTGTGATCTTTTGTTCACACTGCATTTCTATGAATAAAAATCTATATTGTCTTCTGAGTTTCCAGAAGAACTCCTTGCTCTTACTATGCTACTAGTAGGATACTCAGTGACTGAATTCATCTCTTCAGCAGGATTCCAGGTTACTTAAACTCATATCCTAATCCTATCTTTTGGTGTAGGATGATATTTCTCAGTCACAAAGCAAATGATCTCTGTAATTATTAGCAAAGTCCTGAAGTCCAAAAATTGGTAATGGTCTTCTTGACTTACCCTACAAAAGCTTTAGATTGTGATGCCTGAGCCTTGGAAAGTGTCTTCACCAAGGCAAGACCCAAAAGATTATCTGGGTCTCTTTGATCAGTGATCCTCAAACTTTAAAGTGTGTCTTGAATCACACTTTAAAGGGGATCTTGCTGAAATGCAAATTTTGGAGTCTGTAGATTGGGTTAAGATTCTGCATTTCTAACAAGTTCCCAAGTGATACTGACGTGGCTGGTTAGGGACTTAGACCTGAAGCAGGAAGACTTTAAAAGGCCTTAAATCCTTATGAGGGATATGATGCACCATACTAAAGTTCAATATTTATTGATTTTAATCGCAAAGATCACAAGTTTCTTGCAACTAATAGTATATACAATCATATACATATGGCAGGAGGAGGAATTCAGTGACATTTCAGCATTATTAAAGTTGAGATTCATACATCGGGGATAAAGCCTCTGTATTGTTAGTTTTTCTTTATTTAGAATAAAGTATTAGAAAAAAATACTGGTAATTCATACATAAACTGGGTGCTTTATGGCTTACCATATGCTTCTGATTCCTGTGGCGTATTTACCTTTGCTTTTCCACAAACTGCTTTTTAATATTGCACTTTACCTATTATTTTTACTAATATTTTATGTTGATACTTGTTTAAAAGAGACATGCTTGAGAGGTTTAGAATATTTTCATATTAAGTCCACTTATTTTAAAACAAAGACTGAGTCATGGGTAAGGAAATAACTGGTACTAAGGAAATACCTACAAATATTTCCCTTATTTTATTTTTTAATATATAATTGACACATGATAATTGTACATATTTATGGGGTACACTGTGATGTTTCAATGCATAAAGTATAATGACCAAATTGGTGTAATTACCATATCAATCACTTTAAACGTTTACTTTTTTTGTGGTGGCAACATTTAAAATAGTTTAGCTGTCTTGAAATACACAGTACATTGTTCTTTGCTATAGTCACCCTAGTGTGTAACAGAACACCGAAACTCATTCTTCTCATCTAACTAAATTTGTACCCACTGACCACCCTCTCCTGGTCCTCTGACCTCCCTACCACGTTACCAGCCTCTGGCAACCACCATTCTACTCTCTACTTTCAGAAAATCAACTAATTGATTCTACATATGAGTGAGATTATGCAGTGTTTGTCATTCTGTACCTGACTTATTTCACTTAATATTGTCTTTAATGATCTGTGACTTGATGAGAATAACGATGGAAATAATCTATATTATCACCTATATGTCCTGTCAAAATCAACTAGAAAGTGAGGGTTACCACACTAGGGTCTTTCTGAATGAGATAAAAACACCACCTTTTACATTGTTGTGCTGGGTTTAAATGCTACCATTTACAGGGTTGTACTGATCTAAAGCGGCACCATTAACAGTGGTGTGGCAAACCATCGTTAACCACCTGCACTTTTGTGCGGGGCAAAACTGATGCTACGTATTGCGTTGTGGCTAAAGCATTTCTTTTCACAGTTGCACTCCAAGTTAAGAGTTCATATTGATAGAACCGGCCAAAGCGAACCTCAAATCCCACTGTATCCCATTACATGCTGGGTGTATTCTAATAGTTAACCTTTACCTGCTCCTAAAGTACAGTACCCTTCTTAACAGTACACAGGTGAAGAACAACTGCATGCTATGAATTGAGCTTACATGATGGTCAAAACACAAAGAAACAGACCAAGGCTACCTTCTGAGTGCGAGCTTTGTCCAGATATCAGCAACATCCCCCAGACAGGCAGAGTGTTACAGCCTCACTTGTCTGCATTAGCTGCAGCCTTTCACACTACTGCACTTAATGGAAAAAGCTACCAACCAAAGCACTCCACTGAACAAAAGTGTTTGTAGCAAATAAACGCTACTTTCCACAGTGCTAGAAGAGTAGACAAGGCTAGGTCATGTAAGGTTGAGGCTAAAATGCTTCTTCACAATAAAGCAACGCTATCCACTGAATCCATTAAAAGTATGACAATCCTGGATAGATCATGCATGAAAAATAGAGACTATCCTAGGCAGACCAACAATCAGGCCTGTGTAGTAATTGCAATCATCAGATATGTCCATAGAACATCCCAGTTAAAGTGCACCAGCTCTAAAGAGGGAAAAATCCCTAACAACACCACAATCTCTGTACATAAAAGAGATGACACACTTCATGCTGGTGACCTCTGACAAAGGCATATATTAAGATAACTGGCACATTCCAGTGATTGATCTCCCCTTGGCATTACACTGGGAATAAGAAAGAGATTCTGGAAAACACTCAGAAATAGAGATGGATATAATCCAAATCATGGGGATCTGGCAGAAGTTACACATTCTGGCCCAGATCCTTTGTAAACTTAGATAAAGGAGAGGTTGAAAACAATAATACAGGAATAGTTTTTAGATGGTGGGATTTTGTTGATGGGAAGAACAGAGCAACCTAAAATTTGTTAAAATACTAACTTTGTTTTACAATACCTAAAAAGTATTTTCTATTATTATATCTGTTTGATATAGAATTAATTAGTTCCTGCAACCATAGAAACACAACACTTTTCTATGGTGAAGATAGTGAAGATAAGAGAAAGAAAAAATACTATTCCGTCATAGCATGCTTTTGTGGCCACATGATGATACATACTTTTAATAAAAGTAGTTAAGGAGTGAAACTGCACTGATGGGGATCCCCAGTGTGTGACAGAATCACTTAAAGAATCAAACAACTGACAGTTCCTTTCAAACCAGTGACAAGAGTTTACATTCAATTTTTATGTCTTATGTGCCTTGTTGGCTGGAAACATAGAGTTGTTGTTGCTTATTTATTTGTATTATGTATCCTTCAGGCATTGTAGCAATTAAGGGGATATTACAAGAGGAGATGAAAAATCTTTATGCTCTTAATCCATAAAAAGCTAAAATATGCATTTAGATTTTAGGGTTTTAATGAAGGAGAGAAAACACGCCCCAACAGAATAGGGAAATCCAGGGTCAAAAGTTAGAGCAGTATCTAAGCTAGTTCTAGACACCAGTCTTGGGAAAAATCATTTATTTACACATTCTTTCTAAAAATTTATTTGTTGAAAGCCTATGTTGTCATATTCTAGGAGTTGTCACGTCTATTACCATTGCCTCCCTTTTTCTCCCACATTTCATTTGCAAAACATTAAAAAATGTTGTTGCTTCTAATTTTAACATACATCCAGAAGCTGACAATTAAGCTCCACATCCTCTGTTACCATGCTGGTCCAACCCACCATCATTTCTTACTCACACTACTACACTCACCTCCTACAGTTCCTCAAAACAACCCTTCTGCTTTTGAAATACAATCATGTTCTACTTCAAATTTATGAAGAAAAAACAAACAAAAATATTTATATGATATTAATTTTACATTCCCCTATGTTACTCTTATATCTTTGTACCTTTTTTTCTCTTTTCTTTTCTTTCTTTTTTGTCTAATTTCTTTGTGCCCTTCAACAGAGAATTTTCAAGGGGAATTTTCTCTATTTATCATGTCCAGTTCTTGACCTCTGTTTCACTTCCCTAACTCCAACTTGGTGTCTTCCCATGTTATCCTACTCAAATGGCTACATCTCCATCTCCATCATATTTGTAATCATTGCAACATTTGATATGCTGACTTTTTCCTCATGTTTAGGTCATTTCTTTAACTTGGTTTCTCTGGCTTATACTCTGCTGGCTTGCTTTCTACTTCTCTGGCACTTTGTTCTCGAGTTTTTATCTGGGTTCCTTCCCCAGACATTGTTTAACCTTATCTGCAGATTGTATAGGAACTTCTATTACTCATCTACTAACCCCTCTCTAGGAAATATCATCAGGTTCCATGGCTTTAAAGCCAGAGATATCTTGAAAAGAGTCAACTTTGTGTGTATTTCTATCACTGACTTCTGGACACTGGAGACTTATATATCCAACCACCTAACCAACCTTTGCATAGAGGAATCACAAATTTAAGATATTCAAAGTGGAGCTCTTAGTCGTTCTTTCAAATTTCGTACACTCCCAGTCTTCATCCTTTAGTAAACAGTCCACCTGTTTAAAACTATCCTTAGCTGCTCAAGGCAAAAACTTAATAATTGCCCTTGTTTTCTTTCCATATTCTTAAAGAAATGGTTACTTTTCTCCATCTCTCTTGGAATTTCAATATTGATTTTTATTATTCCATTATACTAAGCAATTTTAAGTTCAAACTACTGGTATTTCAGTTTGCATAAAATCTTTATTTTGGGCATTTGTCTGCAAATGTTTGGCACTCTATATTTTTCTTACTCTCCCCTTTCCTGCCTTCTCTTATCCTTATTCAGGACACCTGTATCTCAAGTCGCCCCAGCCTCCCTTTACTCCACAACTCTTACAAGGTCAATATCTTGTTATCTCTCTTCCCACACCCGCTGCCAAATAAAAAAGGTTTTGTTGAGGGTCCAGGTGCAGTGGCTCATGCCTGTAATCCTAGCACTTTGGGAGGCCGAGGCGGGCAGATCACTTGAGGTCAAGAGATTGAGATCATCCTGGCCAACATGGTGAAACCCCATCTCTACTAAAAATACAAAAAATTAACCAGGCTTGGTGGCAGGCGCCTGTAGTCCCAGCTACTCAGGAGGCTGAGGCAGGAGAATCACTTGAACCCAGGAGGCAGAGGTTGCAGTGAGCCGAGATCACGCCACTGCACTCCAGCCTGGTCAACAGAGTGAGATTCCATCAAAAAGAAAAAAAAAAAAAAAAAAGTTTTGTAAAAATAATATCCTGAAATAAGCAGATGTCTGGTGAAGAGGAGAAGAGATAAATAATGAGTTGGGTTCTGCTGGTGTCAGCAGGGGTTTAAATTTGCTGGCCAAGAAAAAGCTATCCCAACCTCCCTCCAGAGAACCATCAAAAAGATACACGGGCTTAAGATAACATTTCCTTAGGAGAAAAGATCAACTTAACGTCTCTTAAAGCCTCTAGGCCTGGCGTGGTGGCTCAAGCCTGTAATCCCAGCACTTTGGGAGGCCGAGACGGGTGGATCATGAGGTCAGGAGATTCAGACCATCCTGGCTAACACGGTGAAACCCCGTCTCTACTAAAAAAAATACAAAAAACTAGCTGGGGGAGGTGGCGGGGGCCTGTAGTCCCAGCTACTCGGGAGGCTGAGGCAGGAGAATGGCGGAACACCGGGAGGCGGAGCTTGCAGTGAGCTGAGATCTGGCCACTGCACTCCAGCCTGGGAGACAGAGCAAGACTCCGTCTCAAAAAAAAAAAAAAAAAAAAAAAAAAAAAAGCAGAGTCATCAATGGTTCACAATTTACATTATAATTGTAATTTATTATTTGCATTTATCGCTATATCAGTTTATGCTTTGATATTTTATAATATGTTTATCATATCTTTATTTGAAATATGGTAAATATTTATTTCTATATATATTTGGAAAAATATATTCTGAACAACTTTTTCTTAATGCTAGCATCCCTGGTGTGGTGGCACTTTTCAGAATAAACTAGTATGGTCAAGATGATTGGCATTAACTTTCTTCTTTAATCATCTCAAACCATTGTTCCCTTTGCTTACTATAGTCTTTCTGTGTTTGCCTCCTTTCCATTTATTACTCTAAACTCTTTCCTGCCATAGCCTTTGCATTTGCCATTCTCTTTGTCTGGAATGTTCTTGCCATGAATTTGCAGAGCGGCTTTACTGACACATATCTACAACACATAATTTGTACAGAGGTCTAAATATTTTTTCCAGATTTACGTTCAATGACCTTTATATAACAGATATTTCTATTTTATCAAGTACTGTGTTATCTACTCAGAAATATCGTCCTATCTTAAACTTGCCACTTGTGAATTACTTAATATCATTGCCATTTGAGGAGTGGAGGAATTTCAGATTGGCTCACTGATTTGCACAAACTCCTACAACTAATAAACAACAATGCTAGGGTTTGAACCCAGGGTTTCTGAGTTTGGATCTCCTTTCCGTTAATCTCTGAGATCACTCATGCTTTTGCCTTTCTGTATCCAGCAATCTCTTCTATTTTTATTACTATCAATGGTAGTTTTTGAAATTGTACTCTGTGTAACTGACACTTTTATGCTTCATTTGGCTTGTATAATCATTGCTCTCCTCTGTTTTTCTACTTTCCCCTCCCACTGCATTCACTGAATTTCTCTTCTGCTTATGTAGAGGCCTGTTTATCTCTGCTCCTGACGTTTATCTTCCCCTGGATGATCCTCCCTCCTCTATACCTGAAGTTCATCTGTCAAGGACTGGCTATACTCTCATTAGCCCAGTGAATCTCTCCCTAAATCATTCTTCTGTAAAACCCTCTTCCTTAGTCATTTAGATAGGGTGTGGATGCACTACATACAATATGACTCATCTTGTATTATTCACCTTAATTTTTCTGCTAATTACCTTTCCCCTATACCCAATAATAAAATATAAAAATTTAAGGATAGGAAGCTCATTTTATAATTCTGTAAACATTGTGTGCCATTCCTTCTATTCCAATGTTGGAGATACAGTATTTGTTTTATATTAATATACACTTGACTGATAATAGCCATTAACTTTTAAGATGATATTAACATGTAAATGTGTATGTTGGGATTTTCTTTGTACTCAAATATGTTTTCTTCAAATATATTTAAAGTGTAATGATTTATGAACATCAATGTACTTTCTAAATATTTATAGGAAGGAATTTGTGACTCGAACTAACACGTGTATTCGCTATAGAAAACATATTCCCAAGATCACCTTTGATTCATTTTCTATTAGTATATTTCTTCAAGGCGAAATTACTGTTTTCATATTCTAAATATACATGTGCTTTACTTCAGATCCTTCTTCGGAGGCAGTATTTTTCTGCTTTTAGTGCTTTAGAATGTTGAATACATGAATACTGAATATTCAGCGTAGAACTTATTGAATTCTATGTTGAAATTAATTAAAGAACTTAAATATGCACATTTAACACGCTTCCAAATTATTTCATTTTGCATGTTATTGATGGTGATTTCCTCTGAAATTGTAAAATCATGACTACATTTGTCTGACTTATTCCCATCTTGTTATTCAGGTAGACAGTATTTATAAAGCATTTACCACTACTAAAGAAGATATTAATTTTAAAGCTGCCCCTTCAAAGTCATCCCCTTGTATTATGACAGTGTTTGTGTTACCATTTTGCTGTACTGCTTTAGTTTCACAAACATGTTCATGTTTCACGTTCCGTCAACACCATTTTCTATCTACAATCCTGGTCCCAAACAGCATACTACCTATCAAGATACATGTATTATTGCTTTTGTTATTTTCATTTCTACACACAAAAATATCAAGCCTAAGTATACTTGAGGGAAAACTAATTACTTCATATAATTAATTACTTTTCCACAACAGCAACTGTGACAATTACTCATTCTAAGAAACTCTAATCACATTACAGAAACTTGTTCCAGTTACTTAGCTCCCAAGGCAGGCAGGAATATTGCAACCAGGCTGATCTATGGTGAGACCTGTTTCACTGTGTCATATTGACATTGTGTCTACCATCTTGGATTTCCCTGATTTCTGAAGGTAAATATAGGTCAGATGTTAGCCCATATGTCAACTGCTAAGTATCCATAAGTCCTCTGGTTTTAGGAATTTTCCTTTTACTTTAACGTATTAAGTAAAATGGATTGAAGACCCACCCCACAGAGGGTGGAATGTTCAGATTCTCCTATCTCCACCACGTGCCCCCTAAGAGCTCACTAGGGCTTTAATGTTTCATTATTATACCTTGTCCTGAAGTCCCAGTTTCCCGAATTCCTAATTTTAACCATGAACATTTTATTTTCCTCTTCTTAATCTGAAAATGACAGGCCGGGTGCGGTGGCTCACGCCTGTAATCCCAGCACTTTGGGAGGCCGAAACGGGCGGATCACGATGTCAGGAGATCGAGACCATCCTGGCTAATACGGTGAAACCCCGTCTCTACTAAAAAATACAAAATCTAGCCGGGCGAGGTGGCGGGCGCCTGTAGTCCCAGCTACTCCGGAGGCTGAGGCAGGAGAATGGCGGGAACCCGGGAGGCGGAGCTTGCAGTGAGCTGAGATCTGGCCACTGCACTCCAGCCCCGGCGACAGAGCGAGAAAAAAAAGAAAATGACACAAACATGGAACATTGTATCTTTGTCTTGACTTCTACAAAATGCCATTTACATAAAGCGATTGTATATGGTGGTCTTCAACTATAGATTTTGGGCTCACAATGGGGAAGGTATAGAAGTCTTAGGACCTTCTCACTGGCAACATATTTTCCTCAGTTCTTGTTCACTTGTTATGCTATTCCTCTTTGCTTCTTCCTTCTCTAGATCAGCTCCAAGAAAATAAACATGTTTCCACTTTATTAAGCAGAACCATTCTGCTCCTGTCATTCAGCCTGAACCCATTTTGACCAAACTTTTAAAACACTCTTTTGAAAACCAAAATAATCCTTCAAAGTGTTTTGCTAGCAAATGGCATTTATTTTAAGAGAGAACTCTGCTACTAGTTTTAAGCTGATCATTATTTTAAAATAAAATCTCAGCAATTTTCCTTTAGCAAATCTTTATACTACTATAAAGTAGTATAAAGCAAATGACCCCCAACTTCAGAAAATATCCTCACTCCCACACACATATTTCAAATTCTGAGTGGTGTTTTGAAAGAAGAAATGTACTATCTAATGTAGCCACACATATGATTCCCTGGGCAGATTACCAGAAGAAAACGGATCCTCGTTAGTAGCAAACAGTATCAAACTGTAGGTTTTTCTCCCAGGTATCCTGTAACTGAATCTGGTTGCTCTTCTTTTCAGAGAACTACCTGCCATAGCAGATACCTGCTATTGAATTTCTCGCTCCTTTACGGGAGACACTGTGTCTTTAAGCCAGTTTACCTTGTGCATTGCTTTGTTTAGATCTTCCATGTGTATACTTTCTTCCAAAGAAAGCTCATTCTCTCTATAATGGTAGCAAATGGAGCTGTGTTTCCATGTTCTATTCTATGAGGAGATCCTGTGCAGTATAGAGCAGGCTGCTTCTATAGCTGCTTCTCTCTCTAGTGTCAGAGACACGATATCCAGCAGATTACTCACACTGAAAAACCTCTTCATTTCTGAGTTACTGTTTCTTAGTAGCCAACATGACCTCATTGCAAGATGACCTGGTTCTCAAAATATGGCATAAACTTCATAAACTGTTAACTGATCCTCACTCCCACACACATTACGGTTTGTTAGCTGAATTCTGATTTAACTTTACTTGCCTGGAAAAAAGTTGATTCATGATATTCCTGCCAATTACTAGACTATTGTCGATGATTCTCTGCCTAGGTGCATAATGTTCCTGGATAAGCTTACATGTCTAGCACTTTATGGTGCCCTGAGTTAGAGTTTTTACTTTATTTTGGTGGCTATGTTAAAATATTGTCTTGTTGAAGAGATTTCTTAGAAGAGTTATTTAAAGTTCTTAAAACTTTAAATAACATCAGTCAAAATATGGATAATCATTACTATGAACCACATACATTCTGTGAATATGTATTATAGAGAGGCATCTACTATACAATGGAGAATCAACTATGATACAGAGTATAGTATCTTCCCTCCAAAAGTTTACAATATAGTAGTACTATTAATAAGAAAAATAACTGGCAGTAATTTACTGCTTATGATGTTCCAGATATTGCACTAATTTATTGAAAAGGATTATCTCATTTTATCTGTATAAGATGATAAGGCAAAGACTGCGGGCATTTCAGGCTAGAGAACATGACATGAAGAAAGGTACCATGGTTAAAACAGATTTGGCACGTTAAAAAGAAAATGAGTAAACTACTTTAATTAGAGCAGTTTTTATTTAGAGAAAGGGTAAAACATGCTCAGAGAGGATCCTTTAGCCATTATGCTGAGTTATATCAGTTATTATGCTGAGAAGTTTGAGATTTATCATCTCACCAATGGTTAGCACTAATGTTTTCATTATATCTGACTGAGTTTATGGGGTGATGGTAATGGAGCTAAGACTGCTTTGAAGTGGGTTAATCAGTCAGCAGATTTCAGGATGGATTGAAAGAGAGAAAAATAAAAACTGATTGCACAGAAAACAGAAAGAAATTAGCAGGCTAGACATGAGGCCATTTGGAATGGGATTTAATTAAATGAATGAAAGAAATACATGATATGAGATATATATCAAGAAAAGAATAGATGATATGAAATACTATAATAGAAGAAATAAGCTAACACGGTAGCTGACTGAATTCAGAGGAAGAAAAATAGGAAAGAAGGAAAGAAAGAACAATTTATTTTACAAGAAAATCCTGACTTTGTCATTGCCATTCACCTGCTTCACCTTGGAAATTTTAAATTCAGTAACTTCCTTGGATATATCAGTGGTTTGTAATCATCCAAATTCTTTATGAATTACAAAATGTTTCAGATATTATCTCCATGATCTCAAACATGACTAACTCTCCAGCCTTTACTCCTCATATCTTCATTCAAGTGTCTACAATCCATTCAACTTTGTGCTAAAGTAGTTGTTCTCAAACCTTTTGATATTAGGGCCCATTTACAGTTTGAAAATGACTGAAGTCTTGAAATAACTTTTGTTTAGGTGAGGTATATCTATCTGTACTTTTACTATATTAGAAATCAAAACTGAAAAAATACAATTATGCATTAAATCATTTTAAAACAATTATGATAATCCCACTATAAGTTAACCTAAATATGCATATATTTTAAATAACCATATTTTTCAAGACAAAATGTAAAGCCTGTAAGAAGAGTGGCATTGTTACATGTTTTTGTAAACCTGAATTTAGTTTAATAGAAAACAGCTAGATCTTCCTACCTTTTTTCATTCAACCAGTTGTAGTTTTGTCCTTTTTGAAGCAGCTAAAGAAAACTCAGCTCTCACAGATAGGTAGTCAAAAAAGAGAGAAGAATTGTAAAAGCCTTTTCAGATAATTATGAATATTCTTCTTTGATACCATATTTAAACTGAAGTTTCTTACAAGCTAGTTGTAATGAGTAATCTGAAATCACCTGAGTTAACTTTTCATACTGTAAAATTAAAATCCTGCCATCTGTCTTACATTTAGATTAGATCATTTACCCATGTGTGATTTTGTAACACTGTGCGTTTGGTCATTTGGAAAATATGTGTTCATTGAATTGCATAAATTCTTAACAATCGGGTAAGTCTCTAAGTACTGGGAAAAGGTCTAGCTCATGGAGGTGGATACAAGTCTTCCAAAATTTTAGTTTTTACTCAAAAGCTTGAATGTTGCCATTGGCAAGAGATCCTGTTCGTTGTTTCCCTTGCAGCAACAGGCCTACTCGGTTCACTTTTAAGAAAATATTCACCAAATATGCAAGCCTGAATAACAGTTTGTCTGTTGGTCTTTCTTCCAAGTAAAAACGATGTTTCATGAAAACGCAGCTGCTGCTCGTTTGTTTCACAGTTCAAACAACCACACAATCTCAAATGAAAGAATAATGCTTTTCCCTGAGGCAGCCATTGTACTTCTGCATGCGTGAAGCAGAAGTGTTTTGTGTATACTTCCTGTTTGTCACACAAATTACTAACATATGTGTATTTAAGGGTTTGTTTAATAATATTAATATTTTTGTTGTTTCATGGCAGATATTGTTGAGTGAGACAAGATTTAATATTTTATTTAATACAGTTTCTGGTGCCATGTGCAAGCCATGGCTCCCAAATTTTCTCACTATTGCTTTTGCTCCATTAGTAAAAATGTCAAGAGAATAAAGCAGGCCGGCCGGGTGTGGTGCCTCACGCCTGTAATCCCAGCACTTTGGGAGGCAGAAGGTGGGCGGATCATGAGGTCAGGAGATGGAGACCATCCTGGCTAACACGGTGAAACCCCGTCTCTACTAAAAATACAAAATGTTAGCCGGGTGTGGTGGCGGGTGCCTGTAGTCCCAGCTCCTCAGGAGGCTGAGGCAGGAGAATGGCGTGAACCCGAGAGGCGGAGCTTGCAGTGAGCCAAGATTGCTCCACTGCACTCCAGTCTGGGTGACAGAGCGAGACTCGTCT
>NW_016808811.1:2228671-2243083 GCF_001698545.2 Rhinopithecus bieti
CAGGAGAATGGCGTGAACCCGAGAGGCGGAGCTTGCAGTGAGCCAAGATTGCTCCACTGCACTCCAGTCTGGGTGACAGAGCGAGACTCGTCTCAAAAAAAAAAAAAAAAAAAAAAAAAGAAAGAAAGAAAAAGAAAAGCAAAGAAAGAATAAAGCAGGTCAATAACATTGTTATATTATGAGGAAAATAATTTGAACACCATGGACAGTCTGAAGCATCTCCAAGGTCCTTCTGTCTGTGGCCCACAGCATGAGAAGCCCTGCACTAGGGATATAAGAGTAATCAGGGCCAGTGTGAATGAGTATGGTGAGGGAGGAAAAAAGCCATGCAATTATTTTTCAGGTAGGAGAATACAGAGATAATTTTAATACTCTGAGTGTTATGACCTGGTAACGTACTATATACTTTCTCCCCAAAAAGGGAACAAGGTTGAACAATTTAAATATTCGATTTTAAAGTTAATACTTGCAAATTGAAAATCAGTTTGAGGAACCCAGCATAAAGAACATTTGGTACAGAAAACACATCTTTCTTAATCCCTTTGATCCCAATAAATAATTATCTGATCTATTTCATGAGAGTAATTTTATAATGATGGCTGTTACTTACAGTCAATAATAAACACAATTAAAATCTTTGAGAATTAATTCCTCATTATAAAAATCTGCACAAATGCAGAATCATCTTTAAACATTTTAGAAGCAATAACTAAAGAACAGTCCAAACTTTGTTTTCAGTATATATGTCTACGGTAATTATCACGTGATAGCCCCACAAACTCTTTTAAACATTGTATTTTTATTTTATTTATTACTCTAGAAATAAATTTTAATGATCACCCTCAATGGAAAAATAATCATCTGTCACACATTATTTTTAATTAAATGAAAATCATTGTATACCAAACTATCATATTAGCATAAGTTACAGCAAATTGCTTCATAGAAACATAAATGTCATAACTCTGTACATTAATCCAGTAAAAACATCTATTTGTTCTGGATTCCATGTTTTCTCTAAACATTAAGATTAATCATTGGTAGAATCACTAGTCATATACTCTCAATTTATTTTCCTAAATGGGAAGAGCCCATTTAGAGTATATGGTTGTAGAATATGAGTGCTTGAGGCAAAGGGAAGGGAGTTGGGCAAGAATCTCTGTAATGTGTCAAAGGACACAAGCAAGCAGAGCTACAACTCTGTGTGCAAAATGCTGGGCATTTCTCCCTGCTTTAATGAACTAATGCAATCTTTTTTTCTCTCTACCTATTCAAATACCCTCAATACTTCAACCTCCTTCTTAAGTCCTGTCTTCTCCTGAAGCCTTTTGGTATGAATTATTTAACAATTGTGCCACAGAAAGTCCAAGAAAGACCTCTAATGAAACTTTGATTAGTAAAAGAAACTCACAATACCATAGAAATCCCTCAACATTTTTTCCCCTTATTGTGGTTCAAATTTGATGACTCAGTCTAAAGGTTTGTGCCGTGGTCTGAATGTTTGTGTTCCTCCAGAATGCATATACCCCAAGGTGATGGTATGAAGAGGTGAGAACTTTGGTGAGGTGATTAGGTCATGAGGGTGAAACCCTTATGAATAGGATTAGTGTCCTTATAAAAGAGGCCCCAGAGAGCAGCCCTACTCCTTCCAACAAGTGATGAGGGCACACTGAGAAGGCACCATCTATGACAAAACACACCCTCCCCAAATACCAAATTTGTGGGCGACTTGATTTTGGCCTTCCCGCCTTCCAGAAATATAAGAAATAAACTTCCATTGTTTATAAGCCACCCAGTCTATGGTATTTTATTATAGCAACCCAAATGGATTAAAACAGTCTGTTACCTCTATGAATTAAGACTGTGAAGGGTCACCTTTTTCTCTGGTTTATCTACAGTGTCTGTCCTGCACATTGCCTTACTCAGAGTAGTATTCATTATATTTTACTGAAAGAAAATATCAGTGAAAGGCTACCAAAGGGATTATATGTCAATAAAGAGAAAATATCCAAGTATATGTAATGCATTTATAATAGGGACTAAAACACTTTCTATTACTCCAATTACTGCTTTAAACACCTTGTTCCAGATTTCCCTTTCTCTGCCATAGATGACCCTCTTGATGGGTCTTCAGCATTCCATATACTTTCAGGTATTAAAACAAAGCATGTTTTGGCAGTTAAGACGCATTTTGAGAATACTAATATATCCAGCTCTGCCTAGATAAAAAAATGCAGTCTCTCATTCCTCCTCTCTTCTCCTCACAGATCAGTCTTGCCTTGGTGCTTCAGGACATGTGGTAGGGAAAAAGGGGTTATTTTGTTCTATTTTGGTTTTTATCTTTATTTCTTTCCCTTCTCTTCTCCTGAAAAACCCTTCCAATGTTGCTGGAAGTATACAGGCCACAAGATTTAGCTGAATGGTGCAGCTGTGATGTGGCCACCGGGGCCCTCTGTATGGTAGTTGTCCAAGTACTGATTTTCTAGTGGGTTGCACCTGTTGATTCTCTGGAAGTTGCTTCTAATCTGCCATACTGCTTAGTTCTAAGACAGAGAAATCTACTCTTGAACTGATGTCTTATGCTGATGCTCTCCTCCCAGCTCTACCACCGGAGGAGACTACCTTCCTCTTTCTTCTGAAGTCACCTCCTCCTGTCTGGTGGCATTCATTAGAATCCACCAATAAGGGTCATTCCTGACTACTTATGAAGCATCAACTTCTTTTCCACGGAAGGTTCATGAGCCTTTGCTCTTCTAAATGCTGGGATTCAGTAAGTACCCTACTACCTTTTAATTTCATTTTGTTTCAAGACTAGCTTTTATTAACTTACTTTGGAAAACAGAATCTAGTTTCTATGCTCTTACGCTGCCATGTTACCAACCCTAAAAATCTACAGGAAGCATGTCAACCTTTCTCAAGATTGCTTTAGCATGTTCTTATCAAATCTAAGATTCTGTCACTTAGCAAGCATTTAGCTGTAGAGTGAAAGGCATGTCTTTCCTTTCTACAGACACTCCAATGACCACAAGCAGTTCCTCTGGTACCTACTCTGGGGTAAAGAAAATCATCACTTTTTCTTTTCTCTGAGTGAGGGGAAAATAAATCTCAGACCACGGCCAACAGCATCATTTAGCCTAGTGATTTCTTTTTTACTTCTCTTAACTTTCTTTAAGTTTCAAATTTTCTGATTATTTAAGTGGGACTATATTTTACATATTTTGGTAAATATTATATAGATATGTCTAACAGCATTTCTTCAAATATTGAGATACTTAATGTGTGTTGTTCCCAAGTTTGAGACTTTATAATAAAATATCTGAGATTATTGGAAAAAAACATTAGAGCATGTAAGAAGATTCAAATAATGTAGCCTAACCCATTTTGTTACAGAGAAGGAAATAATGACTTCTCCAAAGTCCCACAATTCATGGCAAAGTTGAAACTAGTATATAGCCTTCCTATTTCTAGTCTATTTCCCACAAATGTGCTATTTCTCATTTTAAAAGAAGTAATTTCTGACTAAAGAGCTTCTGCACAGCAAAAGAAACTATCATCAAAATGAACAGACAACCTACAGAGTGGGAAGAAACTTTTGCAATCTATCCATCTGGCAAAGTTCTAATATCCAGAATCTACAAAAAGCTTAAACATGTTTACAGGAAAAAAAAAAAAAAAAAAATCCCCATCAAAAAGTGGGCAAAGAACCTAAACAGACACTTCTCAAAAGAAGACATTTTTGTGGCCAACGAAGATATGAAAAGAAGCTCAGCATCACTGGTCATTAGAGGAATGCAAATCAAAACCAAAATGTGATACTATCTAATGCCAGTCAGAATGGTGATTATGAAAAAGTCAAGAAACACCAGATGCTTCAGAGGCTGTGGAGAAATAAGGAGAGCTTTTTACACTATTGGTAGGAATGCAAATTAGTTCAATCATTGTGGAAGACAGTGTGGTGATTCCTCAAGGATCTAGAATCAGAAATACCATTTGACCCAGCAATCCATTATAGGTAAATACCCAAAGGAATATAAATCATTCTGTTATAAAGATGCATGCATGCATACATTTATTGCAGCACTACTCACAATAGCAAAGACATGGAATCAACCCTAATGTCCATCAATGATAGACTGGATAAAGAAAATATGGCACATATACACCATGGAATACTATGCAGTCATAAAAAAGGATGAGTTCATGTCCTTTGCAGGGACATGGATGAAGCAGGAAACCATCATTCTCAGCAAACTAACATAGGAACAGAAAACCAAACACTGCACATTGTCACTCATAAGTGAGAGTTGAACAACGACAACACGTGGACACAGGGAGGGAAACATCATACACCTATGCTTGTTGGAGAGTGGGGGGTGAGGGGAGGGATAGCATTAGGAGAAATACCTAATGTAGATGACGGGTTGATGGGTGCAGCAAACCACCATGGCATGTGTATACTTATGTAACAAACCTGCACGTTCTGCACATGTATACCAGAACCTAAAGTATAATAAATAATAATAATTTTAGCTTTGATTTATTTTAAGAATCGAAATCTGTGACAGTGGTAGAAGAATATGTCTTGGAAACTTAGAGAAGTTTGAAAGAATTCCGTATCCTCTAGAAAGGTTTCTCCAAAATGCATGCATGGCCAATGAAAAGAAGACAAAAAAAGAAATGGTCAGGAGCAGGATAATCGCTTGAACCCAGGAGGTGGAGGTTGCCGTGAGCCAAGATTGTGTCACTGCACTCAGGCCTGGCAATAGAGTGAGACTCTGTCTCAAAAACAAAACAAAACAAAACAAAACAAAACAAAACAAAACAAAACAAAAAAATTCATTCCTGGAAGCTTATTAGGAATTATTTAAAACAACATTCTTACCTTATAGAATAGCCTGGCAGAGTGGAATCATCTGAGTTCACAAAAAGACTATTATGTAATCAGGTCCATTTTATTATTTAAAAAAAAAAAAAAATTCCTTGGATGGAATCCAAAACAGAGTAGATTCTTGGCAACATACTTCATTAAAAACCTGATTGTAGTGTATTGATTTTTCTACTAAATTAATTGCATTCTATTTGACAATAACAGCTGTTTATTTCTTAAATTCAATATTCCACCATATTTTGCTATTTTTAATTTAAAAATAATCCCCCCTTTTACTCTTCCTTTATTTCTATTGCTGGCTCACTATTCTCTCACATGCTGGCTCAAAACATCAAACACAAATACATTTTAACCCCTCCTCTGTTTTTCCTCTCGTCTAAAA
Organism: Rhinopithecus bieti; assembly: GCF_001698545.2. Classification (NCBI taxonomy): domain Eukaryota; kingdom Metazoa; phylum Chordata; class Mammalia; order Primates; family Cercopithecidae; genus Rhinopithecus; species Rhinopithecus bieti. Next base: position 2,233,942 of record NW_016808811.1, read on the forward strand.
TGTGTTAAGTCCATTAGATGTTTCTATGTATTGTTTCTAACCACCAATATATTCTTCCATTTTCAATTCTTCTACCCACCATAATCATTCACTGTTTTCTCATTTGGTAATCTTCTATTTAAAAAAAAATCCTCAATTATTAAAAATTAACAAAATAAAATAAAACTTTTAACTATTTCTGAAAGTCTGACTTACAATATAATAGATCCAAGGACAAGGGGTAGGGGGCATTATATCATCAGTTTGAGCAACCCCTTTCATGCTAAAATTATCTTTACACAATGATCATTTAGTAAATAATGATCATTTCTCTTTTAAGGAAGTTCATGCTTGACATGAACTTTCTTGAAAAACTCTTTTGATAGTGCCAATTCCACCACTCTGTGGATAGTGCCAAGTATCCACTCTGGATACTTAGAATGACCTTTTTAGACAAGCTAACTCTACCTTTTGCTATTCTGTAGCTTCTACCGGTTTGTTCCTTCAGATCAAGTTTGTCCAGCCCATGGCCCACAGGCTGCATGTGGCTCAGGATGGCTTTAAATGTGACCCAGTACAAATGTGTAAACTTTCCTAAAACGTAATACGATCTTTTTTTTAGCTTTTTGTTGTTGTTTATTTTTTTTTTAAGCTCATCAGCTATCGTTAGTGTCAGTGTATTTTATATGTGACCCAAGATGGTTCTTCTTTTTCCATTGTGGCCCATGGAGCCAAAGGATTGAACATTCCTACTTTAGATCTTTGAGAATAAGTCTAAATGGCTTATATATAACAAACTTTTAGCTATTTAATGATAGTGGTTGTATGCAGTATTAACTTTTGGAAATTGTATCTTTTTGAGATGAGATTTCTTGCTATGGGCCATGTAATGATTATTGCTGTGTGAACTGAGAGGCTTTTGTATCTCATTAAGATTAGAGCAGGATACTGAAATGATATTTACATATATTATATGAAGAAAAAATGTTACTTTCTTCAAAGTCTTTATAGCTTGTTTTATGTCATTTACAATGATAGTTACTTGTTATTAGAGAATATGCAAAGGCTAACTCTCGATGTCCTAAGTAAAGAAGAAAATCTATAATTGAAACTCACTATGATTAATTTGAATATGAAAGAAAAGACAGGCCAAATCACTCTATGGAAGTATGACCAGGATATGCACCCATACTTCATTATGATAAACCTTTTTTGCCTTCCTTCCTAAGTCACTTGTATCTTAAGTTTCTGCATCTTTTACTCATTGACTTACAAAAAGCAACCACCAATTAATTTAGTGAAGATCTTGCAAGAAAAAAGACGTGCTCCCTAAGTTTTGGTCAAAAACTCCCCTAAATAATAGCTCAGTCTTTAATTTAGTTCTCATTCTAGTCATTCCATTTCAATTCTCATTTCTGTTACAACATAGTTTAAAGTGTCAAGGTTTCCAAACTTTGGTTTCCCTCCCCTGAATACATTTGTGATTATCTGTTTCAATTATAAGATTGAGTTTGGAACTGAACATAAAATCAGTCATTGTTAGCATGACAGCAAAACAGATCTAACCTCTCCCTTATCCTAAGCGTGATTAATACAGCTGAAGATTATGTGAGCTCCTTATTTGGTAGATGCATACCAGTACTGACTCATAATGAAATCAACAAATAGCCATTGAAAACCTACAGATCTGAATACTTCATGTTACCTTTTCTCTTGCAACTACTACCGTAGCATCCTACCCACTGTCCATACCTTCTTTCTTACTCAAGCTGGATAGTCGGTTTTCCATAAAGCAGAAAGGGTGTTGCCTTTACATGTTATTAACTCATACCTCTCCACTGCTCTGGCCATTGTCTATCTCATTATTTCACCACCTATCACTCTTCTTGTCACATACTCTTTGTCTGTATTGATTCTTCTCTCATCTGTATTGGTTCTTCTTCATATACATTATCTGATTCCTTTTAAGGGTTTTGACATTTGTCTTGCCCTGCCTGCCTGAAACACTGTTTCAGATATTCATGTGGCTTGCTTTTCCAGTCTCATTGTGATTTTCCTTGGAGACCTCTTCAGAGTGAACTTCCTTGATCATCCTATGTTTAACACCTTGCCACCCCATTACCCCCACTATTACTCACTATCATTTTATTCTATTTAATTTCTTTAAGGGAATCATTCCTATCAGATATTATGTTGTTTCTTGCTAAAGTGTCTGTCTTCTCTACAACAATGTGAGTTCCACAAACACAGGCATTTTGCCTGTCTTATTCACCCCCATAGCCTTAGCACCTAGCAAAATATCTAGTAGGCACATAATAAATATTTGGTAAATTAACAGACAAATGAATTATACTAAAAGATCCTTGAAATTTATTATATAACTGGTACCTGAAATAATATTTTAAATGCCTTTGATCTCTGTAATCTTTATCCCTAATACACAGTATTTTTGACATTTATGTAGGCTACAACTACTTAAAACTTTGTATCTACAGCTATCATGTTTTTTAGAAGAACGACTGAACCATAAACGAAACAAATGCTGCATGTTGGGTTTTATAGAATCCTATTTTAAAAACAGTCAATTCCTTCAGAGCTATTCTGGAACAAATAAGGATCCTGGGGACAGGTTGAAATAGTTCTTTTTGAATTTAGGCATTAAATAAAAATAGCTTTGGGCTAGCAACCACAATGTGAGCCAGTACATCTCTGAATTACCATAGAGAAACAAGTAAAGAGGCATATGACCTAAGCTTTTTCCTTTTTGTCTTTTTAAGTAAGCTTTAGAACCTCTTGAAGCAAATTCTTGTGGACCTTAGTGCTGCGTGAAAATGGGTGACATGAGGCTGAGCAGCCTGATGAAGACACTGACTATTCAAAGATCTTATCTTCTTAGTTTTTTTCTTTACTTTCTTTTGCTTTTAGTAATTTTTTCTTAGCTGTTTTTACAATTCCCTGAACTAACCTAAGATAATTGCTATGGCTTTAATCCAGGATGACTTCCAAATGCCCAAAGAAATCTCGGCTTATTTCTTATATTAAAAATATTAGAATGATCAGATTTGGAGAATGTAAAATTATTCATCCTATTCAGACATTTCTTCACCAGAAATTATTATAACAGGGAACATAGTTTGTGCCTGTCTAAACCCAAGCAAAAATACTAAAGTAAATACTTCTTTGCATTCATTTAAAAACTAGTTATCCCATCATGCTGCCATACTAGTGGTTAGCAGTGAGGATTTTGAGATAAGAAAGCCACACAATAGAAGGATTCTGGAGCCTGGAAGTTTTTAAAAGTGGTGGCTCATGCCTGTAATCCCAACAGTTTGGGAGGTCAAGCCAGGCAGATCACAAGGTCACGGAGCTCGAGACCAGCCTGGCCTACATAGTGAAACACTGCCTCTACTAAAAATACAAAAATTAGCCAGGTGTGGTGCTGCACACCTGTAATCCCAGCTACTCGGGAGGCTGAGGCAGGAGAATAGCTTGAACCTGGGAGGCAGAGCTTGCAGTCAGCCCAGATTGCACCACTGCACTCCAGCCTAGGCAACAGAGTGAGACTCCTTCTCAATAAATACATAAATAATAAAAATGAAAAATAGTTATCCCATAGCAAGAATTCATAGCAAGGATTATGCTATGTCCTGTATATGAAACAGCAAATAGAACAGACAGTTTATCTATTCTCATAGAGCAGATGATCTTGTACTTTTGTATAAACATGTAAAAGTCATAATNAGATTCTTGGCAACATACTTCATTAAAACCTGATTGTAGTGTATTGATTTTCTACTAAATTAATTGCATTCTATTTGACAATAACAGCTGTTTATTTCTTAAATTCAATATTCCACCATATTTTGCTATTTTAATTTAAAATAATCCCCCCTTTTACTCTTCCTTTATTTCTATTGCTGGCTCACTATTCTCTCACATGCTGGCTCAAAACATCAAACACAAATACATTTTAACCCCTCCTCTGTTTTCCTCTCGTCTAAAATGTGTTAAGTCCATTAGATGTTTCTATGTATTGTTTCTAACCACCAATATATTCTTCCATTTTCAATTCTTCTACCCACCATAATCATTCACTGTTTTCTCATTTGGTAATCTTCTATTTAAAAAAAAATCCTCAATTATTAAAATTAACAAAATAAAATAAAACTTTTAACTATTTCTGAAAGTCTGACTTACAATATAATAGATCCAAGGACAAGGGGTAGGGGCATTATATCATCAGTTTGAGCAACCCCTTTCATGCTAAAATTATCTTTACACAATGATCATTTAGTAAATAATGATCATTTCTCTTTTAAGGAAGTTCATGCTTGACATGAACTTTCTTGAAAACTCTTTTGATAGTGCCAATTCCACCACTCTGTGGATAGTGCCAAGTATCCACTCTGGATACTTAGAATGACCTTTTAGACAAGCTAACTCTACCTTTTGCTATTCTGTAGCTTCTACCGGTTTGTTCCTTCAGATCAAGTTTGTCCAGCCCATGGCCCACAGGCTGCATGTGGCTCAGGATGGCTTTAAATGTGACCCAGTACAAATGTGTAAACTTTCCTAAAACGTAATACGATCTTTTTTTTAGCTTTTGTTGTTGTTTATTTTTTTTTTAAGCTCATCAGCTATCGTTAGTGTCAGTGTATTTTATATGTGACCCAAGATGGTTCTTCTTTTCCATTGTGGCCCATGGAGCCAAAGGATTGAACATTCCTACTTTAGATCTTTGAGAATAAGTCTAAATGGCTTATATATAACAAACTTTTAGCTATTTAATGATAGTGGTTGTATGCAGTATTAACTTTTGGAAATTGTATCTTTTGAGATGAGATTTCTTGCTATGGGCCATGTAATGATTATTGCTGTGTGAACTGAGAGGCTTTTGTATCTCATTAAGATTAGAGCAGGATACTGAAATGATATTTACATATATTATATGAAGAAAAAATGTTACTTTCTTCAAAGTCTTTATAGCTTGTTTTATGTCATTTACAATGATAGTTACTTGTTATTAGAGAATATGCAAAGGCTAACTCTCGATGTCCTAAGTAAAGAAGAAAATCTATAATTGAAACTCACTATGATTAATTTGAATATGAAAGAAAAGACAGGCCAAATCACTCTATGGAAGTATGACCAGGATATGCACCCATACTTCATTATGATAAACCTTTTTTGCCTTCCTTCCTAAGTCACTTGTATCTTAAGTTTCTGCATCTTTTACTCATTGACTTACAAAAGCAACCACCAATTAATTTAGTGAAGATCTTGCAAGAAAAAAGACGTGCTCCCTAAGTTTTGGTCAAAACTCCCCTAAATAATAGCTCAGTCTTTAATTTAGTTCTCATTCTAGTCATTCCATTTCAATTCTCATTTCTGTTACAACATAGTTTAAAGTGTCAAGGTTTCCAAACTTTGGTTTCCCTCCCCTGAATACATTTGTGATTATCTGTTTCAATTATAAGATTGAGTTTGGAACTGAACATAAAATCAGTCATTGTTAGCATGACAGCAAAACAGATCTAACCTCTCCCTTATCCTAAGCGTGATTAATACAGCTGAAGATTATGTGAGCTCCTTATTTGGTAGATGCATACCAGTACTGACTCATAATGAAATCAACAAATAGCCATTGAAAACCTACAGATCTGAATACTTCATGTTACCTTTTCTCTTGCAACTACTACCGTAGCATCCTACCCACTGTCCATACCTTCTTTCTTACTCAAGCTGGATAGTCGGTTTTCCATAAAGCAGAAAGGGTGTTGCCTTTACATGTTATTAACTCATACCTCTCCACTGCTCTGGCCATTGTCTATCTCATTATTTCACCACCTATCACTCTTCTTGTCACATACTCTTTGTCTGTATTGATTCTTCTCTCATCTGTATTGGTTCTTCTTCATATACATTATCTGATTCCTTTTAAGGGTTTTGACATTTGTCTTGCCCTGCCTGCCTGAAACACTGTTTCAGATATTCATGTGGCTTGCTTTTCCAGTCTCATTGTGATTTTCCTTGGAGACCTCTTCAGAGTGAACTTCCTTGATCATCCTATGTTTAACACCTTGCCACCCCATTACCCCACTATTACTCACTATCATTTTATTCTATTTAATTGCTTTAAGGGAATCATTCCTATCAGATATTATGTTGTTTCTTGCTAAAGTGTCTGTCTTCTCTACAACAATGTGAGTTCCACAAACACAGGCATTTTGCCTGTCTTATTCACCCCATAGCCTTAGCACCTAGCAAAATATCTAGTAGGCACATAATAAATATTTGGTAAATTAACAGACAAATGAATTATACTAAAAGATCCTTGAAATTTATTATATAACTGGTACCTGAAATAATATTTTAAATGCCTTTGATCTCTGTAATCTTTATCCCTAATACACAGTATTTTGACATTTATGTAGGCTACAACTACTTAAAACTTTGTATCTACAGCTATCATGTTTTTTAGAAGAACGACTGAACCATAAACGAAACAAATGCTGCATGTTGGGTTTTATAGAATCCTATTTTAAAACAGTCAATTCCTTCAGAGCTATTCTGGAACAAATAAGGATCCTGGGGACAGGTTGAAATAGTTCTTTTGAATTTAGGCATTAAATAAAATAGCTTTGGGCTAGCAACCACAATGTGAGCCAGTACATCTCTGAATTACCATAGAGAAACAAGTAAAGAGGCATATGACCTAAGCTTTTCCTTTTGCCTTTTAAGTAAGCTTTAGAACCTCTTGAAGCAAATTCTTGTGGACCTTAGTGCTGCGTGAAAATGGGTGACATGAGGCTGAGCAGCCTGATGAAGACACTGACTATTCAAAGATCTTATCTTCTTAGTTTTTTTCTTTACTTTCTTTTGCTTTTAGTAATTTTTTCTTAGCTGTTTTACAATTCCCTGAACTAACCTAAGATAATTGCTATGGCTTTAATCCAGGATGACTTCCAAATGCCCAAAGAAATCTCGGCTTATTTCTTATATTAAAATATTAGAATGATCAGATTTGGAGAATGTAAAATTATTCATCCTATTCAGACATTTCTTCACCAGAAATTATTATAACAGGGAACATAGTTTGTGCCTGTCTAAACCCAAGCAAAATACTAAAGTAAATACTTCTTTGCATTCATTTAAAACTAGTTATCCCATCATGCTGCCATACTAGTGGTTAGCAGTGAGGATTTTGAGATAAGAAAGCCACACAATAGAAGGATTCTGGAGCCTGGAAGTTTTAAAAGTGGTGGCTCATGCCTGTAATCCCAACAGTTTGGGAGGTCAAGCCAGGCAGATCACAAGGTCACGGAGCTCGAGACCAGCCTGGCCTACATAGTGAAACACTGCCTCTACTAAAATACAAAATTAGCCAGGTGTGGTGCTGCACACCTGTAATCCCAGCTACTCGGGAGGCTGAGGCAGGAGAATAGCTTGAACCTGGGAGGCAGAGCTTGCAGTCAGCCCAGATTGCACCACTGCACTCCAGCCTAGGCAACAGAGTGAGACTCCTTCTCAATAAATACATAAATAATAAAATGAAAATAGTTATCCCATAGCAAGAATTCATAGCAAGGATTATGCTATGTCCTGTATATGAAACAGCAAATAGAACAGACAGTTTATCTATTCTCATAGAGCAGATGATCTTGTACTTTTGTATAAACATGTAAAAGTCATAATGGGGTGCACCCAAGATGGCTGAATAGGAAGAGCTCCAGCCTCCAGCTCCCAGCATGAGTGACACAGAAGACGGGTGATTTCTGCATTTTCAACTGAGGTACTGGGCTCATCTCACTGGGGCGTGTCGGACAGTTGGCGCTGGTCCATGGGTGCAGCCCAAACAGTGAGAGCTGAAGCAGGGTGAGGCATTGCATCACCTGGGAAGCACAAGGGGGAAGGGAATTCCTTTTCCTAGCCAAAGGAAATTGAGACACACAACACCTGGAAAATCGGGTAGCTCCCGCCCTAATACTGCGCTTTACCAAGGGTCTTAGCAAATGGCACACCAGGAGGTTATATCCCACACCTGGCCCAGAGGGTCCCATGCCCACGGAGCCTCCCTCATTGCTAGCACAGCAGTCTGAGATCTAACTGCAAGGCTGCAGCGAGGCTGGGGGAGGGGTGCCTGCCATTGCTGAGGCTTAAGTAGGGAAACAAAGCCACCAGGAAGCTCGAATTGGGTGGAGCCCACCACAGCTCAAGGAGGTTGGCCTGCCTCTGTAGACTCCATCTCCGGGGACAGGGCATAGCTAAACAAAAAGCAGCAGAAACCTAGGCAGAGGTAAATGCCCCTGTCTGACAGCTTTGAAGAGAGCAGTGGATCTCCCAGCATGGAGACTGAGACCTGAGAATGGACAGACTGCCTGCTCCAGTGGGTCCCTGACCCCTGAGTAGCCTAACTGGGAGACATCCCTGACTAGGTGCAGACTGACACCTCACACTTCACACAGCTGGGTACACCCTTGAGACAAAGCTTCCAGAGCAAGAATCAGAGAGCAACACTCGCTGTTCAGCAAGATTCTATCTTCTGCAGCCTCCGCTGCTGATACCCAGGCAAACAGGGTCTGGAGTGGACATCTAGCAAACTCCAACAGACCTGCAGCTGAGGGTCTTGACTGTTAGAAGGAAAACTAACAAACAGAAAGGACACCCACACCAAAACCCCATCAGTATGTCACCACCAAAGGCAGATAAAACCACAAACATGAGGAAAAAGCAGGGCAGAAAAGCTGGAAATTCAAAAAATCAGAGTGCACCTCCCCCTCCAAAGGAATGCAGCTCATCACCAGCAATGGAAAAAATCTGGACGGAGAATGACTTTGACGAGTTGAGAGAAGAAGGCTTCAGTCGATCAAACTTCTCAGAGCTAAAGGAGGAACTACGTAACCAGTGCAAAGAAACTAAAAACCTTGAAAAAAGAATGGATGAATGGATAACTAGAATAATCAATGCAGAGAAGACCTTAAAAGAACTGATAGAGATGAAAACCATGACACGAGAACTATGTGACAAATGCACAAGCTTCAGTAACCGAATCGATCAACTGGAACAAAGAGTATCAGTGACTGATGATCAAATGAATGAAATGAAGCGAGAAGAGAAGTGTAGAGAAAAAAGAGTAAAAAGAAATGAACAAAGCCTCCAAGAA
>NW_016808811.1:2245779-2272199 GCF_001698545.2 Rhinopithecus bieti
TCAAAAGAAGACATTCATACAGCCAACAGACACATGAAAAAATGCTCATCATCACTCGCCATCAGAGAAATGCAAATCAAAACCACAATGAGATACCATCTCACACCAGTTAGAATGGCAATCATTAAGAAGTCAGGAAACAAGAGGTGCTGGAGAGGATATGGAGAAATAGGAACACTTTTACACTGTTGGTGGGACTGTAAACTAGTTCAACCATTGTAGAAAACAGTGTGGCAATTCCTCAAGGATCTAGAACTAGAAATACCATTTGACCCAGCCGTCCCATTACTGGGGATATACCCAAAGGATTATAAGTCATGCTGCTGTAAAGACACATGCACATGGATGTTTATTGTGGCACTATTCACAATAGCAAAGACTTGGAATCAGCCCAAATGTCCATCAGTTACAGACTGGTTTGAGAAAATGTGGCACATATACACCATGGAATCCTATGCAGCCATAAAAAAGGATGAGTTCGTGTCCTTTGTAGGGACATGGATACAGCTGGAAACCATCATACCCAGCAAAGTATTGCAAGAACAGAAAATCAAATACTGCATGTTCTCACTCATAGGTGGGAATTGAACAAGGAGATCACTTGGACACAGGAAGGGGAATATCACATACCGGGTCCTATTGTGGGGAGGTGGGGAAGTATAGCATTAGGAGATATACCTAATGTAAATGACAAGTTAATGGGTGCAGTGCACCAACATGACACATGTATATATATGTAACAAACCTGCACATTGTACACATGTACCCTAGAACTTAAAATATAATAAAAAAAAAGAAAGAAAGAAGAAAATCATAATTGCAAAACATTCAAATGCTGAAAAATAAAAATTCTCACTTAAAACCATCTTTATCCCTGATCTGGACCATTCAGATGGTCCAGCATACCCTAGAGTCACAGAGGTTCAAACCATACTATAAGCCTAGTCATCAACCTGAACACTTCATTGATAATTAACTAACTGCTCTGACAAATTTCAGTGTGAAAGCTATAATAAAAATTAGAATGGAAAACATTATTTTCCGAATAATAGAAAAGAAAAATCTTCTGGTTGATATCTATGTTAAATATCATCAGATATGAAAGTTGACAGAGTTTCAAAAGTCGATTGTTAACTTTATTAATGATTAGCAAAATAGGATTTTCTCCAAGAGTTAAAATAAACAGAAAATATATGGCATTTATCTCTTTCATTCTTGTACTTAGTTATACATGCTTTGTTTTACATATGATATATAATCCAAATTTTGTTCCTGATAAAACTATAATATCAAGGAGATCAGGAATCTTTCCTTGCATTCTGCATCCCACTTAAGTCTGCTTGCTTGAGTGCTCAATGAATGTAATTGTCTTTCCACTTTATATTCCAAAGAGACCTGAATTTGAACAGGTGAGGTACAGAAAATAAGCTGTTTTCTTGCTCACAAATTATTCAAGTGACTGCATAGAGGCAGTTCTCCAGATGCTCATGCTAAGCAATAAAACAATCCTTACCATAAACAAGCATATTTTGCAGTAGTATTATTGTGGTACAAATTTATTTCTGCTTAACAAATGATAATATAAACATTCATTCACAAGTTCTCATGGACACTTGATACAATATGAATTATTGGAGCATTACTTTATAATAATAAAGAAAATCAATATAATACTAATCTTCTACCAGGAAGGATGTATTGTTGTTGAAAATAATCATGCCAGAAAGGGTTAGTTCAGTTTAAAGAAGAGATAATGTCCATGTCATCGTCTAGATTCCAAAACACTTTTGATGTACATTGCTTACTCCTTAGCCGATACTCAAGAGAAATATTTTTCAATAAATATTTTCTTATGTAAAAAGTAACATTTAGCTGATCTAATAAGTTAGTTAATTTTTTCTTTAATCTCCAATACACTGAGACAAAAATTTGCTCTTATTTCTCTAGGATGCTGAACCTGGCTCTTTAGTTGATAGTTTAATTTTATATCACCCCAGGAATTTGTGACAAATATAGAAACCTTTTAACATTTTCTTTTCTTTTAAAATAAAAATAACAAAGCTCACTAAGTTCAGGTAATCCAGTTCCCACCGCCCACTGACAAGGAGAAATTAAATTGTCTTCTGATTAATTACACGTCTAATACCACCGGTGCACAGCTGATAAGAGTCAACTTGGGTTTCCACACAGAGGTAGTCTCCATTATCATCATAACTTCCCCATGGACAGATACAGTGTGCAAATACATAATTTTAATTTGATCATGGAGGAGCCATAATCCATTTTTCTTTCTCAATTGCAGTAGGGAAGTCAGAATTTATATTAGCAGGCACCTGTTTTCTGTAACACTTCTGTTTTCACTTTCCTTTGTAAGTTCTTAGGCAGCACTAACTGGCAATGACAAAGTTCTGTGCAATTTACCACACTGCCACCAAGAAGGACTGGATTTGTATAAGCTTATCAATGACAGACACTCTCTGTTCAACAGTATATCATCGTCTTGGCAGAAAGAACAAACTGTCATCTTTCCAATAAAATGGATTTAACTCAATGGAGGAGAATGGGGTCAAAGTAGAGAGAAAAAATGCCTTTTGTTGTTGTTGTTTTTAAAGCAATACAGCTGACATTAGAAGCATCTGAAAGTGATTCAGAAGGAAGAAACTATATGTACTAATGTAGGTCTAGGAAAGAGGTCACTGTGGCTCCAGGAATTAGATTTCCTCTCTTGTCTCACCTTCATATTGTCTGGTATGTTGAAAAGCATTGCTATAGGAGACAGTCCTCCCATTATTCTTCTACTAGGTACGATCTACAGACAGATGGAAACTTTCTGAGCCTCATCCCTATTGAGAAGAAAAAAATACTTTACTTACCCAAATGCAGAGATACTACCTAAACCTCAAATTATTTTTGATTCTAAGATTTATAAATTTAGTCAGGGAAAATATATTAATATACCTAGTTTTAATAAACCTAATTAAATATTATTCTTATTGAGTCTACAACTTTTGCTAGAAATATATAAGTAAATTTAGGATGTTGACAAAAATATTTGCTGGTACTAAGGACTGCAAAATGAATGCTTTTTCAAAAACGTCCAACCAAATGATATAAAGTTAATGAACTAATGATCATGGCTTTCCAGCCTATTCTAATAATAAATACTAATAATATTTGTATATGACATATCTCCCATACATTATTTCCCCTGATCTCAGTGTCTTATTCAGCTGTTCTATTAAAACCTCTGTTACATCAGTCAGGAAATAGTCCGACTCATATTAATGACTTCACATACATAACCCTTTTCTGCAAATCCTCTTTAATGTGCTGGCCACTGCTAGTCTCCGTGTCTTTCCATCTCATTTCTTACCTATATTTTTTGGTTTAACTAAACACACAACCAAAAAATGATAAAAGTAATAAAAAAGAATGTGACATTAAGTAAAATTTATAGGAAGACAAAACATGCTGGGAAAAGAGATGAAAGTGATCCTGCTAACCCTTGTGCATGTGTGTTAGCTCGTTTTCTTACGTGTCTATAAAGAAATATCTGAAGCTAGATAATTCATAAAGAAGAGAGGCTTAATTGGCTCACAGTTCTGCTGGCTGTAGATAAAGCAGGCACTAACACTCGGCTTCTGGTGAGGGCTTTAGGAGGCTTGTAACAATGGCAGAAAGCGAAAGAGGAGCTGGTATATCACACGGTGAGAGCAGGAGCAAGCAATAGTGAAGTGGAAGGTGCCACACTTTTTTAAGCAACCAGATCTCACGTTACTCAGAGTGAGAACTCACCCATTACCAAGAGGAAGGCACCAAGATATTCAGGAAGGATCTGTTCCCATGATCCAAATACCTCCCACTAGACCTCACCTCCAAAATGTGGGATTATATTTCAACGTGAGATTTGTAGAAGACAAATATCCAAACTCTTTCAGCATGCTAACAAGCCAAAACAATTTCAGATAGTTATTTGCCTTCATAAAGCTACTCTTATTGAAAGCAATGATATCACTGTTATTATTGTTTATACCACTATGTATGACCTAAACAGATGTCATACATGGTTTTGTGTTCCACCTATAGGTATGAAGGGAAAACTTCCCTTCTGCCCTCTGAAGGTTGGCTGAAATGTACAGACAATGGAAAGAACAACAGGAGAAAAGGCATACAAATTTACTAACATGCATGGGGGAAAATCATGGGAGAATGATTACCCAACAACCCAATCAGGTTCACAATTGTATATTCTCTTCTTCATTGGAAAGAGAGAGATGGGAGAATGCAGGCAATTTTGAGGAACAGTAAATCATTTTTTTGGAGAACTGAATGGGCCCAAAGAGCAGACTATGGTTTGTAAATGGTTCTCTTTGAATACCAAGTGGTAATGGGGAACAGAAAATAGCAAGGGCCAAGGTTTCTCTGAGCTCTGGGGCAGACGGCAACAAAGAGTGGGAAGGTGAGGGTTGAATCTTCACTGAACACAAAGGTTGTCTTATTATATATACGAAGTCTCTCAAGTAATCTCTTGAGTGTACCCTCAGAAGAATACATGAAAAGTCTATCTGGGCATGGTGACAACTTTTAGTCTTTTTCTCTTCTCTGCTAGTTAATATTGCCTAATCATTTGATGAGATTCCTGAGGAGGAGGTTTTGAGACAATTGCATTTCTTTTGGAAGAAATTTCCTCAGTCAGATAAGGGCACTTCCATAGAAAGCCCCTCCCTGCCCTTGAGAGGAGAGAAACAAGGGAAGTTGGAAAGTCCTTGGTTATGAGGCAGCTTCTAGGGGCTTCCAGTTTCCTTTAAGACAAGTTGAAAGTGCTCAGCGTGACAAAGCATCATATTTTGGGTTATTGTTCTTTAAGTCTCAACACATGAATAAAGAACAACTTATAATTCACAAAAAGGAAACTATTTGTACTAAATATTATTGTGATGTAGCTATTTAAATGTTAAATACTTATAAATAAATTTGAATAATTACTGACCATAGTCTAAAAAGAATATGATAGTTAAAAAACCCATTGGCTGGAGAAATTCTGCATAACAGGGTAAAGGAATGCAAAATTTTAGTTTTGTTGTTGAGTTTGTTTAAACATGGAGACCGAATAAAAAGCAATTTACAAAGAGCCAAAAACCATCAGGAAAGCTGCTTGCAAATTGAAAGTAGATAAATCCTGGACCATACTGTCTTCTTCCAATTGCTATCTCTGCACATATGTATGTGTTCTAAAAAAGAATTTTCAAAGAGAACAATAACAGATTTTGACACAATAGAGATTAAAATGTTGATGCTTTTTCACATATATATTAATAGGCTACAATAATTATGATTTCCTCAAATGATTTCACATATTCCTTGATAAAAGCTTGGATTTTCTTCAAGTTAATTAATTTCACATTAAGAAAATAATTTACTGAGTTTTAAAGATTTTGTCATTTTTTTTTTAAACGTTCAGCTAATGAGTTTATGTCACAGTTCTTTCACTGCTACTGTACTTGAAAATGAGGATAGAAAGAAATATTTAGCCTACTTTACTTTTGCTACAAACAGAATTGTTGGCCAGGTGTGGCAGCTCATGCCTGTAATCCCAGCACTTTAGGAGACCTAGGCAGGAGGATCGCTTGAGGCCAGGAGTTCAAAACCAGCCAACATAGTGAGACCCTGTCTCTACAAAATAAAAAATAAAAATAAAAATAAAAAATTACCCAGATGTGGTGACACACGCTTGTAGTCCTAGCTACTTTAGAGGGTGAAGTGAGAAGATCGTTTGATCTCAGGGATTCAAGGTTTCAGTGAGCCATGATGGTGCCACTGCACTCTAGCTTGGGTGACAGAGCAAGACCCTGTCTGAACAAATAAGTAAATACAACTTTAAAAAATCAACCGAATTGCTGCATTTGCATGTAAAACAGTCATAGAAATATATAAATATATGTTAGAGTAAAAAATGAGTGCACATTTTTCTTACTGCTCTTTGTGCTCTCTGTATAATGTGCTTTTGCAGTTCCTCTCTTGAAGAGATTGAATCTACTTTTCCATCTCTTGAATCTGACCTTGGCTCTTGGGATTTGCTTTGTCCAGTGAAATATTAGCAAATATAACAGAGCCAGGAAAAGTGCTTGTTAACTGGTGTTTTTCCTGTTTCTTCCTGTACCTATACCTAAAAAGCCTACAATCACAACTACATGAAAGATCTTGAGCTAGCCTTCTGGATGATCAGAGACATGACCAAGTCATTTCCATTGCCTTTGCTAACAAGGCATCAATCACGAGCAATGTGAATAAAGCCAAATGGCACCATCCAGTGGGTCATGGGTACTGTAGAGATAAACTGAGGCTGCCCAGACCAGAAGAACCACCTAGCTAACCCTCAGAATTGTAAGAAAGAATACACGCTATTTTATTTTAAGTGACTAAATTGTGGGGTGATTTGTTATACTGCAAAAGCTAGCTAAGGCAATATGCATTCTTCATGTACATTGGGCATAAAGTGAATTGAAATTCCATAAACAGTTTCTCCAGCCTTAAAACACATATCCACAAATGGAAAGACACATACTCCTTCTCAAATTTTTGTCTTTTCTAAGCTATCTACTGTTCTTTCTCATTTTCCTAGGTTTACGTTCTCAGAAAACAGATTTGACAATAATTGTCTAATTTTTCTCTTCTACTAACCAATTAACAACTCACTGCCATAACACTGGGGTTTCTACTACTTCATTAAAGGTAACTATTACTATCATTAAAAGAAAAGAGTTTAGTATCAATCGCATTTAAACTTCCTAATGCATTGCCACTGCCGACCACTCTCCTGTACTTCCTCTTTCCCCTTAAAAAAGTACATGCTACTTGGACTCGGGAAGGGGAACATCACACACTGGGGCCTATCATGGGGAGGGGGGAGGAGGGAGGGATTGCATTGGGGAGTTATACATGATATAAATGATGAATTGATGGGTGCTGACGAGTTGATGGGTGCAGCACACCAACATGGCATAAGTATACATATGTAACAAACCTGCACGTTATGCACATGTACCCTAGAACTTAAAGTATAAAAAAAAAAAAAAAAGTACATGCTACTCAGACATGCTTCCTTGTCTTATAACTCATTATTACATCCATAGTTCTTGAGTGGTTATTTCCTTTCCCACGTCTTAAAATGTCATCTATGCAAGAATGAATCACAGATTTACTTTTAGCTTGGTCATCTTCCTTAAATTTTAGATACTTTTCACCTAAGGGTACTATAGACATCTAAAGCTCAACATATACATTATTGAGCTCAGTATTTCCCAGATTTAAATCTGCACTTCCCATTTTATTCAGAATCCAAGTAAATGGCAAGATCATCTACACCTATAAGCAAGGTAAGAAACTATTTCCTTTAACAATAAATATTTAATAAATTATTAAATCCTATATATTTTAATGCCAATATACTTTTAAATATTTCACTCTTGTTGATGCTCTTCCCTGTAGCCTTATTGCAGGCCCTCATAATATTTTGTTCAAGTATTCAGAATGTTATGCTTAGTCTAATTAATTCTCATATATTCATAACCAGTTTTTCCTATTAACATCTTATGGTGGTAGGGAACATGTATCACAATTAATAAATCAATATTTCTATTTTATTTTTAACAAACATAGAGGAGAAAAGATAATTTATTTTTTTTCTGTGCACTTAATAGTTCTTAACTAAGACTTCCTGTAACAAAAGACAGACCAACAGGAGCAAAAAAGTTTATTAACATGTATATACCCTGTATATGACTGATAACCCAGAGAAATATGTAAATGTCTAGAGTAGATATCAAAGAAAATAAAACTAAACTTTAGGTTTCAATATCATTCCTTTTAAGTAGAAAGGAAAAAAAGAGTTCAAGGAAGGCCCAGTTAAGATAAGGTGGCCATGCCGGGCGCGGTGGCTCAAGCCTGTAATCCCAGGACTTTGGGAGGCCTAGACGGGCGGATCACGAGGTCAGGAGATCGAGACCATCCTGGCTAACACGGTGAAACCCCGTCTCTACTAAAAAATACAAAAAACTAGCCGGGCGAGGTGGCGGGCGCCTGTAGTCCCAGCTACTCGGGAGGCTGAGGCAGGAGAATGGCCTAAACCCGGGAGGCGGAGCTTGCAGTGAGCTGAGACCGGGCCACTGCACTCCAGCCTGGGCGACAGAGCGAGACTCCGTCTCAAAAAAAAAAAAAAAAAAAAAAAAGATAAGGTGGCCAGAAAAGCACCTTAAACAAAGGTAAGATTTGCTATTCAGATTTAAATCAATGCCTGCTTTATTGATTATGAGTCTCTAGTAACTTAGCTGTCCTTCTCTTCTTGGTGCAGAGAGAGAAAGCGACACTCTTACAAACAGATATTTCTTACACAAACACGTATTTTTCTTACAAAAGGGTAACTTCTCAGAGCTAGTCCTGTGCCTGCAGTTTTTCAAAACAATGAACTCAAAATAACTAGTATGCCAAGGAGGCTTATTTTGTAGTGGCATACTCTAATCTCCATCATATTTTGGGAGTGAAATGTCCTGAGCACTATCGCTAACATACATACTTGACTGAGATTTCCTTAGTATTTATGTAATGCTCTTTTATCTCTTATGAAATCCTATCCAGTATACTACATTACATTTAGTTGTCTTGTCCCCTTTGTCTCCTTTTTCTGGGCAAAAGTTACCCCAATTTTCCTGTTTCGATGACTTTGAAAGTCTTGAGGAGTACTAGTCAAGTCTTCTTTTTTTAAAATTAATCCCCCTTAGAAAATATATCTTCAAATTTCTCTGATGATTAGACTGGGGTTATAGGTTCTGGGGAGGAAAACCACAGAGGTCAGCTGTCATTCTCAGCATACCAAGGGTAATATCATCAACATGAATTATCTCTGATAATATTGATCCTGATTATTACCTGGCTGAGGAAATGTTTACCAGCTTTTTCCACTGTAAAATCGCTTCTCTTTTGGTCCCCATTTCCCATTCTGTACTCTTTGGAAACAAGTCACTATGCATAGCGAATATTTAAGAAAAGAGACATTTATTTCATACCTCCTTGAGAATGAAGTATCTACATAAATTATTTGAAATTAATCTACATAAAGATTGATCAATTTTCCTGATTCATTATTTCTCTAATCTTTTGTCAATATCATTATGGACTTATGAATATTCATTTGATTTGTATTATAACCCAGTACTTATTTATTTATTTATTTGCTGAAATTGTCCCGGTTTTGGTCATTGGGAACTATCCCATTTGGCTACGACATCTCTTTGACACACCAGACTCTCATATTCATTATGGTTTGTTTTTGTTTTGGTTTGTTTGCTTTAGCACTCACTTATTTTCGGGCACTACAAGATACTCTAGAATGATTTATGTATTTCTTGGCCCAGTCCTAGAATTAGGCTTTTGTCTAAACAGCCCTGGCTCCTTTGAGTAGAAAATGGTATAAATGGTATTAGAAACTTAGAAACTGAAATCTTGACACTTTGTGTGTTGGTTGCTACTCAGACACATAGCTTCTAATCCTTCTCAGCTGCAAGATAAATGGAATAGGTATTAGTATATCTATGCAAGTACACACACACACCCACACACACACTTATGTGTGTGTGTATATATATATATAACTATATGTATCTATATTAAGCTAAATATTAATTTATACTGAAGTCTCGAATTCTAATCCATTATCACATGTATCGTTCTAAACTTTTTCCCTTGCTTATCTGTAATCTCCCACACCAACAGTGAGAAACCTGACCTGCATCATCTGCCTTCCATGGACTTAGTTGTTCCAGTATACACGTTTATGGATTTTAGAAGTGCTAACATGGGAAAAAATGTTATTAACTGGAGTACAGTGCTTAAGTACAGTATCTTTTACTTTTAGTTTTGCAGACTCATTTCCAAAGTTATTTAAGTCTGTTTTTCCCCTAGTTTCCCTAAGTGAAGTTGCTTCATATTAATAATACAGGCCGAGTGCAGTGATTCATGCCTGTAATCCCAGCAGTTTGGAGGTCAAGGCAGGTGGATCACCTGAGGTTGGGAGGTTGAACCAGCCTGGCCAACATGGTGAAACCCCATATCTATTAAATACAAAAATTAGCTGGGCATGCTGGCACACGTCTGTAATCCCAGCTACTCAGGAGGCGAAGGCAAGAGAATCACTTGAATGCTGGAGGAGGAGATGGCAGTGAGCTGAGATCGCTCCACTGCACTCCAGCCTGGAAGACAGGGTAAAACTCCATCTCAAAATAATAATAATAATAATAATAATAATAATAATAATACAGTTAGATTCTTTGTCATAGTCTGCTGACCTACTACTATATATATTTTAAATATGCATACATTATGGTTCACTCCATCCTGGAAAGTTCTAGTTGGTTTTGACAAATATGTAATGTCTTGTATCCATGATTATAGTGTCATACAAAGTAGTTTCAACACCCTAAAAACATCCTTTGCTTCATTTACCCATTCAGCCCTCTCCCTGACCCTGGCAATCACTGATCTGTTTATAGTCTCCATGGTTTTTCTCTTTCCAGTTGTTATGTAAATGAAATCTATAGCATGTAGTCTGTTCAAACTATCTTTTTTCAATTAGCCATTTGTATATAGAATCCATTCTTATGTTTGTGTAGTTTGAGATTGGTAATTCATTCTTTTCTTTTTTTTATCACTGAATAGTATTCCATTGTATAGAATTCCAAAGTTTATTCACTTATTGAAGGACATTTGTTATTTCCAGTTTAGGGTTATTATTAATGAATCTCCTGTAAACACTTACATGGTATTTTTTGTGTGGACATAAGTTTTCAAATCAGTTAGGTAAATGCCTAGAAGACCTACTGTTTGATCATATGACAAAACTGTATTTAGCTCTGTAAGAAACTGCAAAACTGCCTTCCAAAATGGCTATACCATGTTGAAATCTCACTGTCAATGAGAGTTCCCATCAATTTGTATCTTCACCAGAATTTGGTATTTTTTTAATAAATTTTTATTTGTTTGGATTTTAGCCATTTTGATATGTGTAGCAATATATCATTGTTGTTTTAATTGTGAATTCATTTTTATACTAAGTTGCAGTCCTTGTGAAAGGTTTGCACAAGGCTTTTATGGACTACCCTGTAGGCGGAAGTTTCTTTTTTCTTTTTCTTTTTTTTTTTTTTTTTTTTGAGGACAGAGTCTCACTCTGTTTGCCCAGGCTGGAGTTGCAGTTGGGCACCATTCTCGGCTCACTGCAGCTCCGCCTTCCTGGGTTTCACCTTCTTCCCTGTCTTCAAGCCTCCGATAGCTGGGACTTTACAGGCCGCACCCACCATCCCGGCTAACTGGTTTTGTATTTTTACTAGAGACGGGTTTCCACCTGTGTTGAGCCCAGGATATCTCGATCTCCTGATCTTTGTGATCTTGCCCGGCCTCGGCCTCCCAAAGTGCTTGGGATTACAGCATGAGCCACCGCGCCCGGCGAGTTTTCAAACATAAAGCTATATAAGAGTTATTTTCTTGTTTCTTAGACACACCCAAGATAATCCATAGATTTTCAAAAAAAAAAAAAAAATAAATAAATAAAGCAAATATGGAATACAGCCAGGGTATCTTTTACTTCTTCAGTTAGTCTTTTTGGTTCAAAAGCACCAACAACGTAAAATGTGCTCGTGATCCACAGCTCAATGACCCTCATTTGCTGTAACAGTAATTAACTCAGTGTGCCAAATATAACCAGTGAAAATGAAATAATAAAATACTAAATAACAAAATAGTGAGGGGAATATAGAGTATAAGCATTAACCAAGGAACAAAAGCAAATTAGGGGCTCCACCTCCAAAATAATATAATAAAATGAGAATGAAGGGAAATTAAAGATTTTGAACATAATCATTCTTGATAAATGATCCTTTCAAGTATCCTAATCAATTTTACTTTAAACAGATATCTATAGCAAAAAAGAAATTCATTTGTTTAAAAAAGTAACTGAATATTTGCTCCACATCAACTGCAGATATAATGATTAAAGATCAAATCCCATGTAACAATTACACATGACCTTTGTTTTCAACTTTTCTTTCTGCTTTGCCTATAACATTTGAAATACCACTTATATCAAAACTCTGCCTAATTATTTCTGTCTTCCAATGTTTCCTTTACTCCACAAAATGAATAGTAACTTGATTCCAGTATTAGCGGGAAATCTAGCAATCATGGACCCCATATCAGGCTGAGTATTTTTACTTTTGTTTCCACAACCACTGTATAATGGCTCTTTTGCAGTGATTGTTTAAGGAAATAATATTGGACAAGTAAAAGAGAATGAAACTTCAGAGTGTTATTATAGACCGCCACCTTCTTTCTTTCTAGCATTGTCAGATTAATAAATAAAAGTACTGGACATCCATTAAATTTAAATTCTAGATAAAATGGAATAAAATATTGCATGGAACATACCAGAACTAAAAACAAAACAACAACAAAACAGACACACACAAATTTCTTTTGAAATCCAAATCTAACTGGGTGTCCTTATATTTCATCTTGCAACCCTACCTCCATCTCCATCAGTTGGCTTATAAGTTCAAGAGGAAAATGACATTGAGAAGATAAAAGAGAAACAACTGAGATCGTTAGGGAAGCCAGTAATGCTGCACACACACAAAAAGACACCCAACACTGAATAAAATATCTGAAGACTCTTGATTTCTTTTTTAAGTAACCATAATATTGATGAATCACAGTTTTCATTTAACTCTTAATGCCTTTGAGATATCTTACCATTTCATATCATAGATGTCTCTACCAACATTTTATAGAGGTCTCCTTTTTCCTTGCATGTCTCTTATTAAACCTGTTTTTTCTGTAAGCAACGTGTTGAACATATGATAGTACTAATATCTAAATAATTACTTTTTTTGTTTGTTTTTGCAGTTATTTAATTACTAGTATTGCAATAAAAAGGCTTTTATATATCTTGTAAAAGCATTCAGATAAGTGCAGTTATGCTGCAGATATTACATTCAACACATAACGTATATAACTGAAATACTACATTTATTTCTGTATGTAAAGAAATTCTTTTAGAGATCAAATAACATTTTGGAGCATAATCTGATTGTAAATTGAGGATTGCCTTTTCAGTTGTGAGGAAGATTCATACATCACACATAATTGAAGTTATACTTTTGGTACATTACAGATAGTAGTAATAGTATAAAGGCTAAAGAATAACTATTATAAAATTATAATTTAAAAAATATAGCTCAAGTGATTCTAAAAAAAGTTTATATTTACTTCTATTTGGGTTTGTTCTTCTATCAGTCCTTTTTTTTTAGATAATCTGCAGTTTTCTTCGTGTTACACAATATAGGAAAGTTTAGTTGAGAGGAGAATGTGTTTAGTTCTTTGAAATAAAGAAATTTAATAAAATCAATTAGATATTTTTGTTGCATGGTAATATAACCATATAGAAGTTGAGGCAATATTAGTGATCATATGTGAATAATGTGCATGTTCTATATCTTTATGTAGCTTTATATTTAATATTATATGTATGATCACAAATATATACATGTCTTATCCTCATATATACTTATATATGGTACATATATATGTATATATTAATATTTGCATAGAGTACTGAATGACTATGTATATCAAAATGAATATTTTATTGCTTTAAAATATATTTAGTATAATTAACACATTAAAAATGTGTTTAAAATGAAAGCATTGCTTTCAGTCTAAAATTACCAGCTGTTACATATTATTTCAGACTCTCTTATCATACATACTATCTAAATTTAGCCTACAATATAGGTACAGATTTAAATATAATCAAGCTGGAAATGTTACATGCATAGCGCTTAAATTATGACCACAAGTTAATTTCTAATCAATCTT
This sequence comes from Rhinopithecus bieti, assembly GCF_001698545.2. NCBI lineage: Eukaryota > Metazoa > Chordata > Mammalia > Primates > Cercopithecidae > Rhinopithecus > Rhinopithecus bieti. Next base: position 2,259,700 of record NW_016808811.1, read on the forward strand.
CAATTAAAGCTAATAAACTCTGACATATTAACTTTCAGCATTATGATATTATTACTGCAAATACTGTCAACTCTTCTTCAGAATAAAATATCTCATTTTAGAGTAGAGATATAGAAAAATAAGTTTAATTAAAACAAAGTCAGAGAAGGTGAGACAATTCAGAAAAAATATATTGTTAGAGATTCTTTAGATAATGTGTTATATTATTATAAAGCTAACCCAATTCTGTTTATACGGTGAAATTTAGCATTGTAAGGAGACACTTTTTTTTTTTTTTTTTTTTTTGAGACAAAGTCTCGCTCTGTCGCCCAGGCTGTGAGTGCAGTGGCTGGATCTCAGCTCACTGCCAGCTCCGCCTCCCGGGTTCACGCCATTCTCCTGCCTCAGCCTCCCGAGTAGCTGGGACTACAGGCGCCCACCACCACGCCTGGCTAGTTTTTTGTATTTTTTTAGTAGAGACGGGTTTCACCGTGTTAGCCAGGATAGTCTCGAACTCCTGACCTCGTGATCCGCCCGTCTTGGCCTCCCAAAGTGCTGGGATACAGGCTTGAGCCACTGCGCCCAGCCAGGAGACACTTTTATAATTAACTGCTATAAAATACATATTTATATACATAAACATATGCATAAATATACGCACATACGTATATATGTGTGTGGGTAATATACACACATATATATTTGTATATATACATATGTGTGTGTGCGTATATATATATATATATATACCTTCAAGTCTTCTGAAAGCTAGAAGGTTTAAATTGTAAATGAATGTCAATGAGGTAAATATTCATTAACATTTATAGTGTACCTTATTATATTAAATTGTATATAGCATTTTGCAATGCTAACAGAGGCTTAAGGGTTGTTGCCTTATAAATTTAAATTAATACCTGAGGATATTTTGTAATGGAGACCCTGATATATTTTGGTTATTTTGATACTTAGAAAATCAAATAATTAATTAGTCAGGACTTTTACCTGAAAGACACATGGTGACTGACAGAAAGAGCATTAGTTTCCAGGAGGAAGCCATCGTCGGTCACTAGAATCTTCTGTGTCTCAGTGTGTTTAACAGCTCTGGTGTTTCTTCATTAAAGAGTGGCCTGTTTGAGATAGATAACAATTTTCTTAAACAGAGAAAATAAACAAACAAAAAAGCAAACAAATACAAACAAATGCAAAAATCTCCTAATAACATGATAAATAACTATTAGTGCAAAGGTCAGATTAATATGCACTAAAGAGCAATAATACAGTTTCTGCTAGAATTCACGTAATGCACAACACAAGTACTTAGTAAATGTGATCAACTCTCCTTTTCACATTTATCTACATTGAATACTCCCTTCAATGTTTTTACTTGAATAGTAAAACAAAGGGTTCTAATGGGGATAATTTTCCTCACAGGGAATGTATAATAGCTATATTTATTACCTTAGACAAATTATTGGACTAGAAAATAGAATAGAAAACCAGTTACATTAGTATATACTCCTTTAGTCTAGAACATAACTAATGATCAGTTGGCCAAGTAATTTTACACATTGTGCCTGTAGCTCATCAAAACCACCACAGGGAATTTTTCTCATTTAATTATTAATGTCAACTTCCTTTGTTTATAACTCCTATGATTATCTGTACTGTGTTATATTTCCCTCCTTTGGTGAATCATTTCTTTCAGTATCTTTTGCTAGCTGGAACCTAAGGGAAAAGAATTTCATGAATATTTAATGTTTTGTCTAATGCCATTTTATAACAATAACCAGTATAGCTCATTAATATACTTTGGTTCCTTTTTTTTTCCCTGAATGATACAATAAACATGAAAAGAAAATAAAATTCTGACACTAAACTTTCTGCAAGAACTGACAAATACATATTGGACATTTCCATAATTCACAAGTACCTCCAGAATTTTCACATGTCAGCTATGTTCTTCTTGGCCCAAAGCCATTCAGTTGAGAAATAATTATCAATTATGTCAATTATTTTTGAATAATGATTGCCTTCTTGGTACCTGGTCCCTCCTTATCAAATTAGAAGTCTAGGTTATCTCTATATTTTAGGAAGCATCTGAAAAATATATACAGGTATTTTTCCCCTAGCTAGATCAGAATTTAATTTAGTTATGTCAAAGAAAGGAATTTATTGTTAGTACCTCTACCCAAATGAAGTCAGTTACATTTTATTTATAATTTTAAATATAAGTCTTGGTAGTCTATTTTAACTTTATATTTGGGGATCACTAATGGAGAAGAAAGTTAAGACAATAATGGTTAATTTATTTATAACAAGCATAAACAAAGAATTTTTCATCATTTTCTCTATTTTATGAGTAAATATCAGAAATACATATAATTTGAAGCACAAAATAGCAACCTCATAGTTAATTGTGACAATTTAAAACATCTTGGTTATTTATACACTGTTTTTAGCAGAAAGGAAAAAAAGAAAATCCACATATAACATATAATAACTGGAGAGATTACAGTTGCCAGAAGTACAATTATGACTCATGAAAACTGCACAGTTGAGTTAGCAAATTTTCAATTCATGATTTAATTGACCTTTTTTGAAATTGTGAATTCTGAGAGGGTAATACAGCTTTGACTTAACTCATTTTGATGAGCTTGTGTTCAGTCCCATACTCCCCAAACTGGTACTTCCCACTCTACTTACAATGTCCTAAGGTCCTCTGTTGTTCTAAATATTCTTCATAAACAAATACAAACGTTATTACAACCCTTAAGGGCTGTTTCTGGGACCGGCAAAGGGAAAACCCACAGACATTCATGTGCACACACATACATAGGTTGAGAGTCATCAAAAGGAGAATTAACTCATGAAGATAGCAGGAGAAATTGGACACAGTAGCGAAGGCTCTTCAGTAAAATTTCAAGGAGTTACTGGTCTTAGATAAAGAACCGATTTTTGAGTGGAACAGTGTGGAAAGACTGACAAGGAGCACATGGATAAATAAGTCAGTGTCAAACAGTGATACATACTCTGAAGAAATTAACAGAGTAAAGAGACAACCTGTAACCAGAGGATAGAAGGTGAGATTGTAGTAGGAATGCATGTGAAGCACTTTTCATAAGACGATATGTAGGACGTTAAGAAATAATCTTTATGTATAAACTCCAGGCACATTTTTCCTAGTCTCAAATATAAATGGTACACTGAATTTGATTACTAAAATAACTTATTTTTTCAACCATTGTGGAAAACAGTGTGGCGATTCCTCAAGGATCTAGAACTAGAAATACCATTTGACCCAGCCATCCCATTACTGGGGATATACCCAAAGGATTATAAGTCATGCTGCTATAAAGACACATGCACACGTATGTTTATTGTGGCACTATTCACAATAGCAAAGACTTGGAATCAACCCAAATGTCCATCAGTGACAGACTGGATTAAGAAAATGTGGCACATATACACCATGGAATACTATGCAGCNCACTATTCACAATAGCAAAGACTTGGAATCAACCCAAATGTCCATCAGTGACAGACTGGATTAAGAAAATGTGGCACATATACACCATGGAATACTATACAGCCATAAAAAAGGATGAGTTCGTGTCCTTTGTAGGGACATGGATGCAGCTGGAAACCCTCATTCTCAGCAAACTATTGCAAGAACTGAAAACCAAATACCGCATGTTCTCACTCATAGGTAGGAATTGAACAATGAGATCACTTGGACTCGGGGAGGGGAACATCACACACCGGGTCCTATTGTGGGGAGGTGGTAGGGGGAAGGGATAGCATTAGGAGGTATACCTAATGTAAATGACGAGTTAATGGGTGCAGCACACCAACATGGCACATGTATATATATGTAACAAACCTGCACGTTGAGCTCATGTACCCTAGAACTTTAAGTATTAAAAAAAAAAAAAACCTTATTTTATGTCAAAATCTCTTGTAAAGGAAGAAATGTGTGTGTGTGTGTGTATATATATTCATTTTCAAGCACCAGTGCTTGGTTCTTAGGGCATAAACAAAATAATATTTGTTAAATATACACAACATAATATTTCTTAAAAACTCATTATTATTAAGATATATAGTTACATTCTTTTTTATTTTTGCCCTCCTCCCTTATTATCTCTCTCTCTTTCTCTCCCTTTCTGTCTCTTCTAATATTGAGATTATTAGTTTGTGCTTTTTCTGTTGACCAGTTGTAGTTGTATACATTTATGAAGTGCAACGTAATGCTTTTATATATATATAAAATAGAGTATAACTAAATCAAGCTAATTAAGATATCTATCACCTCACTTACATATCAGTTTTTTTATGTTGAGACATCTGAAATTTACTCTCTTGGTTATTTTAAAATACATAATACTGAAGGATATTAAGCTAAGTAAAATAACTTTACTGAGTAAAATATAAAGTAAATGGAATAATCTTTAAGATTCTGAAATGTGTAAACTTTTTTACACGTTGCATGACTAACAAAATCCCTGCATCAAAGTAATAAGACAATATAATTAATTACACATATATTAGGTTCCTACTAGATGTAAGGTTAAGTTATAATCAATGAATAAAGTTTACCAAAGCAAAGAAAAGGATGTGTATTTGGAAACACCTTTTCGGCTACCAGTTTAATGTACCAGTTGTACATTAAACTGTTGTGCATTGCCAGATTAAAAAGTCACAAACAGGAATTTGGAAACTACTAATTGGAATTTGTTTAATCTCACATTTTTAAAATAACTTATTTCAATTCTTAGAGTATGTACTTTTTACCAACTATGACATTCGAAGAATAATATATGAAATGATATCCCCTTTTTTGGCATTTTCCTCCAAACTATTGCAAATATTTGCAAGTAAAGTACAATAAGTAGATCATAGTGTTAGGATTCAGTCATAGATTACAAAGAATAAACGCATTGTGAGGTTGACTGCATGTACAAGTACTTTAAAGCATTAAACCTTAATAGGACTGAATATATGTCTACAAAATAAGTCAAGTAATAATAGCATATTTCCACTTGGTTACAAGTTAGTCTTTTGAAAATACAAGTTGTTAATAGTGCATACATCTGTAAACTGAGAGAGAGAGAGAGAGAGAGAGAGAGAGAGAGAGAGAGAGAGACAGAGAGAGACAGAGAGAGGGAGAGAACAAGCGAGAGAGAGAAATATCTATTACAGACTGTTGGTTTCGCCAGTTCTATAGAGTTTCACCCATGGCCATATGCAATCCAGTCCCAATCTAACTTTTTGACTTCATCTTCTAACTTTTTAGACTCACTCCATTCCCACAACACTGAGTTTCTTGCTGGTCCTCAAGTATGTCAAGCACATACTGTGTCCTCTGCCTAGACCTCTCCAACATCAGTTCTTTCCATACCTTAGAGTTTTAAATCATTGCAGACTGTTCTTTCTAGAAGCCTTTCTTGGTTACTCTCCTTAAAATAGCAAGCCCTCTCCTGTCAGCCCTGTCACTGATTTTTCTTACATTTGCCCTGCCTTATTTTTATTCTTAGCAATTATCAGTGCCTGAGATTAAACTAGTCTGTTTACATCTTAATTATCTTTTTCCCCTGCTAGAATGTCATATCCATGGAAGCAAGGATTTTTGTCTTGTTTATCTTTACAGAACCAGCATCTAGAACAATGACCACCATAGAAAGTATTCAATTATTATGTTTTAGATAATAATTATTGAATAAACTGAAGTCTTTAGGAAATAAATTGTTTGGCAAAAGACAATACAAAAAAAAAACTGGGCGGGTGCGTAGTTCATGCCTGTAATCCCAGCACTTTGGGAGGCAAGCCAGACAGATCACTTGAGGTCAGGAGTTTGAGACCAGCCTGGCCAACATGGTGAAACCTTGTCTCTACTAAAAATACAAAAATTAGCTGGATGTGGTGGTATTTGCCTATAATACCAGTTACTTGAGAGACTGAGACATGAGAATCACTTGAACCCGGGAGACAGAGGTTGCAGTGAGCCGAGATTATGCCACTGCACTCCAGCCTGGGTGATGCAGTGAGCCTCTGTCTCAAAAAAAAAAAAAAAAAAAACTCAGTGTTTCTTAGGTTTTCATACTACAGTGATATGCTGTATAATGACATTTCAGTCAATGTTGAACTGTATATATGATGATGTTCCCATAAGATGATTATCTTTTACTGTACTTGTCATATGCTTAGATATACAAATATTTATTTTGTTATAATTGCCTTCATTATTCAGTACAGTAACATCCTGTACAGGTCTCTAGCCTAGAAGCAATAGGCTATATTATAGCCTAGATCTGCAGCAAGCTGTACCATCTAGGTTTGTGTAAGTAAACTCTACAATGTTCACACAATGATTATATCCCTGTGTGATATAATGTGAGAAATAAGAAGATATTTCTCAGAATGTGGCTCAGTCATTAAGGGATACTTGACTATACTAATAACTACCATTTATTAGATAAATTACAAGCATTGTGTTAAACACTTTACCTACACAATCTCTAGGACATCTCTTATTGATGAAGCTAATTTGCTCCAGGTCACACAGTTAGTAAATAATGTTAACCCTTAAGCTCCATCATTTCTTACAAGAGTCCAAAGCAATCCCTGCAAGAGACTAGAAAACATTTACACTGACACAATTGGGACTGGTACAGAGTTAATAAAAAACCCTTTAAAAACATTTAATTAACATATGCCTTAAATGTTTGTCATGTAATATTTAATTCTGTATTCTTACATAGAATATATTTGCCAATTATTATATAGCAGTGACATCTTTTTACGATTATAAAGACTCTGGTGGAAAAATGATTTCTTTTATCTCGGCATCACAGGAAACTGTAGTGTATAAATAGTGCCTGTGTTGCATCATATACAACTTTAAACTTATTTCAAGTGGCCTAAAAACATATGAAGTCATCTGATGGCAGGATTCTTGGAGGCTTTCATTATTTTTATGCAGTTATCTCATACATACATTATAGCATTTTTAAGTGGCTATCTTATAAAGTTTAGAGCTTTAGCCTTAAACAAACTTTTTACCAAATGCTCTTACTCTTGGTACTCTCATGTATCTGTGATTTCCAAAATGCTTATTTGACTTACATAATTACAATAACATGGACTTGGAACAGATACAGCTGAATCTTGGTAAGCATGTGACTGACAAAGTGGCAGTGAATAAACTAGAGATTAGCCTACTTACCTATGAATATCATCTGTATTCTGAGTTATTTTCATTTATTAAGGTAACGATGGATTTATTCTGGGAAATTAGAACAGTAGAGGTTGAGTAAAAGTGTTTCTACTCCCATTTGTATGTGATAAGGCCTCAATGTAAGGGTCTTGTATGTAAATTTTGGTGAAATGAATACAATGAAGGAATATCTCTTTTTCAGTGGACCTTATTCTCCATCTCAACCATGACTCTTTGCTAAGACTGAAGCTTGTGACATTTTGCTTGGAAGTACCCTTGAAGGACTGAGTAAGGTGAGAATACGGCTCAGGAAAAGGAACATAAAATGTTTTTGAGGTGAATTGCTTTCAAGATATCCTTGAAGTTATCTAACTCAATGCACCTGGGGAAAAAAAAAAAGATAATAAAATGTGGCCAAAGTTATAGCAGAAATAAAAAGAATGTGTCTTCTTATTGCTTGCTGTCATATATCCTTTGAGGACCAAGCAGCAAAAAAAATTTTGGCTTTCAAATTTAACCAGATTGAGTTATGATATTGTTTATCTTATAAAAGCAAATGACAGTTTTGTGTCCTAGAAAAAGTGCTATGAGATGTAGCGAGCAGACTGAGCTCACAGTGTCCACATGTTTTGGAGGCATTCTTTAACATGATTTTCTATAGTGTGTTAAACACAGTGAGGCATAGTGAAGTTCAGTTTTTCTTATTCTTTTTAAAGTAAACATTTTTTAAGCCTCAACAAAACCTGCATTGAATAGGGTCCAGCAAGAATTTTAAAAGGAGCCACACTAGTTTTCTGAGACTTCAAGTCAACTTCATAATTTTATTTAAAATATAAGAGTAGAAAAAATACGGTTCAAGATTATTTACTACTCAAAAGTATAATTAATGGAGACTAGAATCAGAAAGAAAAGAGACAACTGCTCTAGAAACGTGATGCCAGAAATAGTTTGTGATTCCTACCACCTAGTGATTGATATTAGAACAGGGTAAACACCCAACTATGACTCACGACTCCACATCAATTCTGACAGGTCTTGTGTTGTGTTGGGATGCTGAATACCATTCATGGCTGAATGACAGTAGATTTCCTTTTCTGGCAATTTGGGAAGTGGATATCATGACTAAGAAGGAGTATGTACTTCTTAAAGTAATACAGAAAATACTATAAAATATTCTTGAATGAACTATTGAGGAAGAGAAAAACTTACTAGATGTCAAAGCTAAATAAGAGTGGCAAGCTGGGAATCAAAGAAAACTTTACTATTAAGTGACTTTGCAATTCTCAATGTACTTCAGATTTATGTATATGGCTGCTTTGAAAGTTGGGGACCAAAACCAAAGCCTAGGGCCACAGAGCTGGGTAATCAAATAGGAGAATCCATATATCTAAGATCCCAAAGGGATATCTCTCTAGAGAGATACTCCATTCATAAAACAGTAAATAGAATTTTCAGGTCTAAACTATGGGAATAAATGGAAGGAATAAAGAAAATCTCAGTCAAAAATTCAGTTAAGAGTCATGTAACGTACAGGAAAACAAATCACTGTAAGTTAGAGTCAATAGAAATGATAAATATCAGAATCATACCAGCAAACACTTCAGATATTTGACTTTTCAGGCAGATTACATGTGTTATAAAAAAACAAAGGAATTGACACCATGAGAAAGAGGAAACAGGAATAAAAAGCTTATCTAAAAAGTAGCCCAGAAAGGCAACAGCAGGAAACTATGAAAGAAAGAAACACAATGATAATGAAAAGGTCTTAACATGTCTAATCAGATTTTCGGAATGAGAAAGAGAATGGGATGAGGCAATATGTGAAAAGATAGATAATTGCTCAGATTTTCCAGAATTGATAAAATTTACTAATTTTAAGATTCTTGAAGACCAGAAAATCCCCAAAAGGAGAAATACCTGTGCACATCATATGGAAAATGCAAAATACCAAAACCAAAAGCAGCCAGAGAGAAAAGAAAGTAACTATAAAAGTAGGAAAATCAGACTCACATTTGACTTCTTGATAGCAAGAATGAGATTTAAAAAATCAAAATAATGTACTGTGAGATAAAAACAAATGAGAATAATGTACTTTATTGCTAAAGTAAATAAGGAACCCATTAGCCTGAGGAGGTCTCTCTAACTCAAACACTTGGATAAGCAAACTGAAACTTAACTTGGAAACCTTCCCTGTAACTGACTTAAGAAAAATAAGTCTCAGCCAATCACAAACAGTCAACTAGTGATTGGTTATACAATTAGGGACCTCCCATCAGCTCATATCCAAATAAGGCAAACATCTAGCCAATCGGGTAATTTTTCAACTTTGCTTTTGTGTTCAGCCTACAAATTCTCACTGCTCAGACGACAGAGAAGAACTCTCTGAACCTCTTTCAATTTTGAGCACTGCCTGATTTATGAATCATTATTTGCCTAAATAAACTGCCATCATGAGTGCAAAGTAATGCCAGGAGCAAGCAGTAGATCAAGCCCGAGGATTATACAAGACCAGATTGCAAATTATCCATAGGTCAGTGAAAGAAGTGTGAATTTTATTAAAAACACCATCATAAATAAATAAATAATCACATAACTAAATTTCAAAAGTTCTCTGATAGCCCAATATTACCTATTTTTTTTGCAATATAATGTACTGTCAAGTGAAGAGTCATGAAATTTTCAAATGTGAGGAGGAGACTTTATTTACTATAAAGGGTTATAGCCTGCAGGGTGTCCATCTTGACAGCCTGTAACTCTTTATAAGAACTAAAGTTTCCTCTCTCAATTTAAAGATCTTGTGATTCTTCAGTTGCTATATCTGACAGATGAGCTTGGGGTTCTGAATGGGACTCATAGTTCCTCCTGTATCCTTTTGAATTTGTATGTTTAAGCAACCTGTTCAGCATAAATTCCTGTTCCACCCTCCCCTCCCTTAAAGTGCCTGCTAATGGTCTTTACGGAAGGCTACCCTTTCTAGCCCATCAGAATGGCCACCTTGCAGGACATAACCCTTTGTGAAAAATGAAATCTTTCCAAATTTATAGATCTTGTGGTGCTTCAGTTGACAGTACACAGGATCAGATGATGTTCCATCATTACAGAGAAGACAAACAGATGTGACAAAGTAATAGGATTTGCCTAATGCCCCCGGTAATTCAAACTCGGCATCGGAATTAGAGCTGCACCTTCTCATTCCTGGTCGACAGGTCAAATAATATATTCATGCTGACTTTTTCATTTCCTACTGATAGGAAAATCTATTAAAAGTCCAAGTTGTTGAAGAATTTAAGAACAGATTGGCATCCATTTTAGGAGAAGATCTTCTGATAATGAGTGGGATGACTTAGGAGATGAAGCCCTGGCTACGTGCAGGAAAAGGGCCTCATACATTTCAAAATGTGCGACTTATGGAAAAGGAGACTTGGGTTACTGCATCCTGGAAAACAAACCAGTGAGAACATGAGAACACCTGTCCAGGGTTCTGCATGAACAAGTCAGTCGATTCAATTCTGACTAAAAGAGTTTTCAATATATAATTTGAAGAATATATACTCTGTGCCACAGTAAGAGGTAATAAAGATTTCACATGGATAAATTCATTTTCTGAAAAAGTTAGTAGAGCAATGAGGAAACCTGAAAGATTCTGAGTTTTAAAGATTTCCTTTGACTAATGTAATATGAATAAGATTTTAGGGCCATGGTCTCTAGCAAGAGAAATAAACCCATATTTACTCTGTTACTTAAATTCTCTTTTAATTTAATTAAATATGAAAATAAGGATCTTTGCAAGGCAGTTAAGAGTAATTAATGATGCTTAGTTATTGTTGGCTAAATTGGGCTTTTAATGATTTACTTAAAATTTAACCCACATCCCCTTGGAAAAATTGGCATTTTGAATCATTCATCTGGCAGTTGAAACCACAGGGCCAAATTGCATTTACACAATGTCTTGTTATAGGCCCATGGTTAAACTGGGAATTGTAAATAATTCCAAGGCAATGTTTGAAACAGCAAATAGAAATGCCCTTAGGAGTCATATACATTTTTGTTCTTCATTTCCACATTAAACCTTTTTACCTGAAATATTCATATTCTCTAAAGACAAGGCAAATATGTCTGATAAAAAATAAGCCAAACAAACAACAAACTTGGGAACATATTCTGTAAAAATATATACTATTGTTATAAAATATTAGGCAGCTCCCCTGGTGGAATTTTACTCACAATGTGACAAGAATCTGTAAGTGTGGTCTTCTATGTTGTTGACAAAGGAGTTACAAAGAAATCTCAATGAATGAAAAGGATACTACAGGGATATGCAGTGGATGTTTCTGTATCTCAAACTTTAATCCAAATGACTATTATTGATTTTTCCCCCACACAGTAATGACTGAGAAGCATAGTGATCAAGTAGATAGGAACTAGTAAGGAAAGAAAAGAAATCTGAATTCTGGGCAAAGCCTAGTCCCTAATAAATTGCCTCTCTCTATTTTAGCTTCTTTATTCTGTGCCCAGGTATCACCAGCCTTTGCACACTCCTAGGAACCAGTTACCTGATTTCATTAAGTCCTTTGAAACCTCACAGATAAAAAAATCTCAATAGAGTCACTATAATTTCTCCATATTTTTTCTGTTAAATGGCTTTAAAAATTCTTAATACTCTTTATTTCAGAAACAAGCATTTAAAATATTTACAAAAAGAAAGCTATTGATTTTTTCAATTCGTAACTCAGTTCTTCAAGCAGCTAATAATTTCATTATGTTCTCAGCACAGTAGCTAAATAATCTGAAGCAGTAATTCTAAATAGTATAAATAGCACATTTAATTTACATGAGTTTAAATATGTCTTTTAATAGCTGCTGATCTCAGAATATGCCTAATACAGTTTGATGTTGTATCCTCTAAATCTCATGTTGAGTTGTAATTCCCAGTGTTGGAAGTCGGGCCTAGTCGGAGGTGATTGGATCTTTGGGGTAGATATTTCATGAATGGTTTAGCCCCATCCTCTTAGAGCTATCCTTACAATAGTGAGCAATAGTTCTCACAAGATCCTCTTGGTCCTGCTTCACCTTCCACCATAGTAAAGGCTTCCTGAGGCCTCCCTAGAAACCAAGCAGATGCCATGCCATGCTTATACAGCCTGCATAACTGTCAGCCAATTAAACCCCTTTATTTATGAATTATGCAACTTCAGGTATTCTGTACCACAACACAAGAACAGCCTAACACAATGTCCCTATATTTGGAAAAGTTTTCAAGGTAATATTAACCCTTCCTTCCTTCCTTCCTTCCTTCCTTCCTTCCTTC